>NW_025965725.1:93915-95631 GCF_021869965.1 Rhincodon typus | reverse complement strand
TAGTCCCATTTGCCAGCATTTGGCCCATGTCCCTCTAAGCCCTTCCTATTCATGTACCCATCCAGATGCCTTTTAAATGTTGTAACTGTACCAGCCTCCACCCCTTCCTCTGGCAGCTCCTTCCATACACGCACCACCCTCTGTGTGAAAGGTCCCTTTTAAATCCTTCCCCTCTCACCTTAAACCTATGCCCCTCTAGTTTTGGACTCCCCTACCTGGAGGGAAAAGACCTTGGCTATTCACCCTATCCATGCCCCTGATGGTTTTATAAACCTCTATAAGATCACCCCTCAGCCTCCAACGCCCTAGGGAGAATAGTATTCAGCCTCTCCCTACAGCTCAAACCCTCCAACGTCCTTGTAAATCTTCTCTGAACCCTTTCTGGTTTCACAACATCCTTCCTATAGCAGGGAGACCAAAATTGAACGTAGTATTCCAAAAGTGGCCTCGCTAATGTCCTGTACAGTCGCAACATGACCCTCCCAACTCCTACACTCAATGTGCTGACCAGTAAAGGCAAGCATACCAAATGCCTTCTTCAACACCCTGTCTACCCCCTGACTCCACCTTCAAGGACCTCCATCCCTAGGTCTCTCCCTGTTTGACATCAGGCCCTGAGGGACAGGCTCCCAGACACATCCTACCCCTCTGCTGTTTGATCAGGAGGGTCAATGGGGGTGAGGGGACAGAAATATTCGCAATCCCCACCCCGCTCCATTATTGACAGCTCCCTCGTCCTCCCCTCTCCCCCTGACAGGGCTCCCTCCCTGGGCAAGGAGAAAGGCCTCCAGATTGACCAACACCCAATATTGGAGAGGGAGCTATAAACGTGGATTTGTGTTTTCCTGTCATGCCTGGGTGGGGGTGGTTGGTGTAAATGTTGAGAGGCAGGTTAGACTGTGTCCCTGCAGCTGGATAGCCAACTTCAGAACAACTTTCCGAACATTCCAGGAGGGAGGCAGCTCCTTCCCACAACCAACAAACAAAAACCCTCAGGATGGGAGGATGGGAGGGTGGGAGGAACAGCGCAGGGGTTAAATTCCGAGGACACGCCGCTCAGGATGAACTTCAGAACAGGAGCAGGCCATTCAGCCCCTCAGGCCTTGAATAAGATCGTGTGGCCTACCTCCATAGGCTGTCTTGATACCCTTGCTTAATAAAAATTTGCCTATCTCGGATTTAAATCTAACAATTGAATTAGCATGGGCTGCCGTCTGAAGGAGAGAGTCCCAAACCTCTCCCGCCCTTTGTGTGTAGAAGTGCTTCCTAATATCTTTCCTGAACACTCAGGCCCTAACTCTCAGACTAGGCCCCGACAGACTACAGAGACAACAGTGCAGAGCTGGAGGAACACAGCAGGCCAGGCAGCATGAGAGGAGCAGGAAAGCTGATGTTTCAGGTTGGGACCATTCTTCAGAGGGGAAGGGGGCTCAGAAATAAATACAGTGAGAAGGGGTGGGCGTGGGGAAAGTGGGGAGGATATCCTTGGGAGAGGCTACCCCTACACACACACACTCTCTCTCACTCTCCATCACACACTCACACACACACTCTCCATTACACACACACACACTCTCTCCATCACACACACACACTCTCTCTCACTCTCCATCACACACTCACACACACACTCTCTCTCACTCTCCATCACACACTCACACACACACTTTCCATTACACACACACACACTCTCTCCATCACACACACACACTCTCT
>NW_025965725.1:93559-93815 GCF_021869965.1 Rhincodon typus | reverse complement strand
CTCACTCTCCATCACACACTCACACACACACTCTCCATTACACACACACACACTCTCTCCATCACACACACACACTCTCTCTCACTCTCCATCACACACTCACACACTCACTCTACATGACACACACACACACACTCTCCATTACACACACACACACACCCTCCATTACACACACACACACCATCACAAACACACACACACACACTCTCCATCCCAAACACACACACACACACACACTCTCCATCACACACACACA
>NW_025965725.1:92485-93059 GCF_021869965.1 Rhincodon typus | reverse complement strand
TCCATCCACATGCACACACAGACTTCTTCCACAGAGACACACTCTCCATCCACTCATACACACATACACTCTCCATTCACATACACACAGACACTCTCCATTCACATACACACAGACACTCTCCATTCACATACACACACTCTCTCTCCATCCACACACACAATCGCACACACACACACTCTCTCCATCCACACAAACAATCGCACACACACACACTATCGCACACACACACACTCTCTCGATCCGCACCCACACCCTCCATCCGCACACACACACACCCTCCATGCGCACAGACACCCTCCATCCACACACAGACACACCCCCTCCATCCACACACACACACACCCCCTCCATCCACAGACACACACCCTCCATCCCCACACACAATCGCACACATACACACTCTCTCGATCCACACACACAATTGCACACACACACACTCTCTCGATCCGCACACACACCCTCCATCCGCACACACACCCTCCATCCGCACACACACACACCCTCCATCCACAGACACACACACCCTCCATCCACAGACACACACACCCTCCATCCACAGACACACACACCC
>NW_025965725.1:84317-91985 GCF_021869965.1 Rhincodon typus | reverse complement strand
CAGTACCAAATCCAATGTGGCCTCGCCTCTTGTTGGCCTATCTACATACTGTGTCAGGAAACCCTCCTGCACACATTGGACAAAAACTGACCCATCTGAAGTACTCGAACTATAGCGTTTCCAGTCAATATTTGGAAAGTTAAAGTCCCCCATAACAACTACCCTGTTACTTTCATATTGTGATCAATATTGAATGACAAAGCAGGCTTTAAGAGCTGAATGTCCTACTCTTGCTCCTATTTTCGATGTTTCTATCCTATGGCTACTGGTATAAAGATAGCTGTAGGTGGGCTAGTCACCATGTGGCGTACTTGGCAGCTAAAACTGTGTGGCTCAGCTTCTCAAATTTGGGAGGAGCTATCTTGATTTCGGAATTTAGTGCCAGATGAAGGTACTGGACTTCGGAGAGGGGGAGACCTACTGAGACCTAACTCCTGCCCCTGCTGTCTACATCCCGTACACTCCTCTCCTGTAAGTTCCATCCACATTATGCTTGATAGAGACCCAGCCCTGGGTTCTTAAATCCAGAGGAAGGCTAGCCACTGGCTTTGATTAACTTGTGATTCAGTGGGCCTTCCTGAAAAGAGGCAGCATAAGTCTCCCACTTGCTCACAGCTAGCAGGTCAGATCCCTGACGACAAAACAAGATTCCGCCCGAGGAAGTGAAGATTCAAGAAAATACCAGCCCTTTCTTTTCCTGAGACCAGTAATGACAGTGTACAATGGTAAGGAGTATTTTCAAGCAACCTAGTGAGCTACAAGCTGAGCAGGTATTACCTTATGCTTGTAATCTTCACTCCTGCGTATCCCTGTATATGTTCATAAATTATGTCCATCTTGAAAAGAGAAAACATGACAGAAGATTGTGATTGTAAATGTACTTTTAATTTAATTAAAAGAACTGATTAACTGAGTTAATCTCTTTAGTACAATGGTCTGTCCCCTCCACCCCACCCCCTCCAATCTCTGCTCAAATCTTCTATGTTGATGACATTCAAAGTTTGGAGACTGGAATTATGCCAAAGAAGTGAAAGAGAACAAACTTAAGACTAATGTTCTCGAAAGGTGCTAGTCATGGCAATTCCAAATTAATTTCAAGTCCATATTGGATTTGACCATCGGAGAGGAGGAAATCGTTGTGGTGAACACATTAGATTTGGCCTGATTTACATAACTGTTACTAAATAATTTTCTTTTCAAGAAATAACATTGCATGAATAAAAGGCATGGGTTGGATATTGTATCTGTAGGTTTTCAGAAAGCTGGCTAAGAGAGTTCAAGCAAGTTAGGGTCAGGAATATTGAAGCAATCAGACCTGCATTAGTGGAGAGATGGCTAGAGAAGAAGGATAAGTTGTTTGTGGTTGATTAGGAGTTATTTTCAGCAAGGTACAAATGTGTATAATCGTAGCAAATTAGTAGAAAATCAGGAAAGTGAATGAAAGCTGATTGCAAGAAGATTTAGAAAAGCTCATGGATAGATGGATAATTACAAAAATGTCGTTTTCGACAGAGAAACATTGAAGTAGTAAATCTTATTGAAAGACAAATTCAATGGAGATAAATACTATGTTATATGAATAATCTATGCAGAATTGGCTGTAAAACAGAATTTCAATGAGATTGTATATATAGGGGCAATGAATATGAAAGCAAAGTAGTAATTTTGAATTGTTGGAGTAAAATTTGCAGTCCTGCGCACCAACCTGTACTTTGAAGTTGCTCTCAAACTTTTTGTACACAGGTGATGTGGTGTTGTTCAATTCTTTTGTATAACTTTGACTTATTATCCTGACAGAAACATTGACAGAGACTTCAACAGTGTCTGTAAAACATCGAAACAGTGTTTCATCAATCATTCCTCAGGCAAAATCTTACCTCAGAGGGCGATAAGGAGAATTCTTTTTTCGCACAGTGAGTTATAATGGTTTGGAATACACTGGTGAGTAGGAAGATGGAAATGGATTACATAGTTGCTTTGAGAATTGGATATGTAGTTGAAAATTAAATTTTTTTGTAAATCTGCTGTAGATAGGGGATGTCAGCCCTCTAACTGCATCAAATCTGAAATAATGGAAGATGAAGATGATCCTAACAAGACGTGTGACAAATACAGGGCATGCACCTGACAAAGTGGACTCATTGACAATCACCATGGGAAAGATTGGGACCTTACCATGAGTATCATTCTTCAGTAAGCAATAAAATCTACTTAAAAAAGTGCTGCTTACAGTAAAAGTGACTGTGCACCCAACCCTCAGGAAGAGTAGAGAACCTGAAGAAGAACTGGGAGGTGTGAGAGGGATGTGTAGCAGCCAGCATCACTGTCAAGCAGACTAGGGGAGCAGACAACAGCGGGACTCAGGAAACCATGAAGGATAAAACTTCTAAAAATAAATAAGACATTACAAATATTTTTCTATTCTATATGCTACTGCCAGATGATTCATGTTTCTCCAGCACTTTCTATTTTGGTTTCAGATCTCCAGCATCCACAGATCTTTGTTTTTTTAAAGAAGCAGGCAGTCAGCCCCAGAGTGCATCTCACTTGAGGACAGTTTTTCCATGTTGGCAGTTCCTCTGGGGAGTGCATTCAAAGCTCAGCTGCACAAGGAGGGAGCAGACAGAGAGGAAGAGCTTTGGTGGTGGGAGACTCAATTGTGGGATGTACAGACAGATAGTTCTCTGTCTATAGATGTGATTCCAGCATGGTGTTTTGCCTCCTCAGGTCAAGGGTGTGACAAACAACTGCAGAGCATTCTGAAGTGGGGGGGGACGCGGTGGTGAATGGTCAGAGTTAAGGTTCACATTAGAACAAATAGCATAGTTCAAAAGAGGGATGAGGTTCTGCAAAAAGAATTTAATAAATTAGGCATCAGATTGAAAGGCAGGACCTCAAAGGTTATAATCCCTGGATCACTCCAAGTGTACTGTGGTACTGAATAAATGGATAGAATGGATGAATTTGTGAGTGAAAAGTTGGAGCAGGAGGGAGGGCTTTAGATTCCTGGATCATTGAGTCTATTTCTGGGGAAGGTGGGACCTGTACAAGTCTGATGAGTTAAACTTGAACTGCAAAGTGTCCAACATCCTCACTAGAGGGTTTGCTAGTAATGTTGATGTGTGTTTAAACTAATTTGGCAGGGAAATATGACACAGTGGAGGTACAGTAGTGGATGATGCATGACAGTTTGGCAGCAGAGCGTATATAATCAAATTAAGAAACAAGGGATCTTGGCAAGGTTGGATGGTGTTTAATACAAGGAGTTTTGTGAATTGAGGGTGTTGATTAACATGTGGGGTTATGACACCGTACCATGACAGAGGCATTGTCGAGGGAGGCACAGGACTGGCAGCTCAATATTGTGGAATATAGAATCTTCAGGAAAGACAGAGAGGGATGTAAAAGAGGAGGAGATTTTGTGATATCGATCAAGGAGTCAATTACTGCAATAAGGAGGTATGATATCTGAAAAGGGCTTCTCAATTGAGGCCATATGGTCGAACTTTAAAAACAAAAAAGGGGCAGTCACATTGCTGGGAGTGTTTATATTGTCCTTGCAATTTCCTCTCTTGTCTCTCACAGCAGTCTTGGATACATCTTATCTGGACCTGGGATCTTATCCAATTTTAAACTCACTAAAACCATTAATACTCCTCCCTCTTAACTATAACTCGTTCCAGTATATCACCATCCTCTTACCTGATTTCTGCACCTGCATCATTCTTGTCTATCACAAATAAAGATACAAAGTATTCTTTTGAAACCCCACCTACGTCTACCGGCTACACATGCAGAGTCCGACTCTGATGGGTCCTGTGCTTTCCCTGATTACCCTCTTGCCCTTAATATACTTAGAAATGCCTTTGGCTTTTCTTTTTTTTTCCCAGCACTTTCCTAATTTCTTTAAGTTACCCCCTGCACTTTCTATGTATCTCTAAGGCCTATGGTTTTCTGAGCCCCAGGTATCTACCAAATCTTGTTTATCCAATCCTGTACATTCGATGATATCCAGGGTTCTCTGGACTTTTTGGTCCTACTCCAGAGGAGAGGTGCCAGAGGATTGGAGGAGAGCTATTGTGATAATATTCAGGAAGGATGGTAGGGATAAACAAGGGAGCTAAAGGCTAGGGTGTCTGACATCAGTGGTAGGGTAACTATTGGAAAATATCCTGAGAGACACAATCTACACATGGAGAAGCAAGGATTAATCATGGAAAGTCAGCGTGGCTTTGTCAGGGGAAAATTGTATCTGACAGATTTGATTGAGTTTAGTGTGAAGGTCACTAGATGTGTAGATAAGGGTAATGCAGTGGATGTAGTCTTCAAGGACTTTGGTAAAGCTACTGACAAGGTCTCACTTGGGAGACTTGTCAAGAAGGTAAGAGCCCTTGGGATCCAGGACATTTTGACAATTGGATCCAAAATTTGCTTAGTGATAGGAGGCAGAGGGTGATGGTTGAATGTTGTTTTGGTGACTGAAAGCGTGTTAAATGGCATACCTCAGAAGCCAGTGCTAGGTCCTTTGCTATTTGTTGTGGACATTAATGATCTAGACATGAATGTAGGAGGCTTGATCAGTAGGTCTGCAGATGACATAAAAATTGGTGGTGCAGTAACTAACAAGGAGGATAGACTTAGGGCGATATAATTGGGCTGGTCAGATGGTCACAACAGTGGCAAATGGAATTTAATCCTAAAATGTGAGAGATGATGCATTTTAGGAGGACTATCAAGGGAAGGGCATACACAACGAATTGTCGGACCCTAAATAGTACAGAGGATCAGGGACTTCAGTACTGCAAGTCTATAGACCCTTGAATGCAACAGAACAGGTGAACAAGGTAGTTAAGAAAGCATATGGGATATTTGCCTTTATTAGTTGAGGCTCGGAATACAGAGCAAAGAGATTATGATGGAGCTGCACATAATGTTAGTTAGGCTAGAGCTGGAGTACTGTTTGCAGTTCCAATTGCTACACTATAAGAAAGATGCACTGTAGCATAGAAGGCTATGGGTCAAGTGGTATTAAATGGGATAGATTTAGATAAGTGCTTGATAACTAGGGCAGAAACAATGGACTGAAGGGCCCCTTTCCTTGTGATAAATCTCTGACTATGTTACTAAGAAGGCTGTGGGCATAGGCAGCTGGAATACAAACTAGGCAGGTTGCATCTCAATTTGTTTGAGATTTGAGTTTGACCCTATCTAGAGTACTGTAATTAATCCTAGGCTGTGCTACAACAGAAAATCTTGGTGGGGATGCAATGCAAATTCATCAGAATGATATTTGATTTTGCAGTTTAAATGATGGGGGCTGGTTTCACAACCTTAGCTTGTGTTCTTTGGAGTATAGACAACTAAAGAATGATCTGACTGTGTGTTTTGAATGTCAGAAAGATTTTAGAGAATTGATAGAGAAACTATCTTCTCTACTGGGGCAATTGGTATACAAAGGGGCATAATCTTCAAATACAAGTCAGAATGTTCAGGAGCAAAATCAGGAGGCATATTTTCACACACACGGCAATCAAAATCTGAAATATTTCTCTCCAGTTGATGGTAGATACTGTGAAGGTTGAGATGAATGTTGTTAGGTAAGGTTATCGAGGAAAGTGGAGCAAACACAAAGCAATAGCATCACAAAGTAAAATTAATGTTAAAAGTTAACTTACCAACTTTGATGGTATCTTTTACAAATTCACAATAGTGTCCCTTGTAGTTTTCTGTACAGAGACATTTCTGTCCATCTGGGATCCCTCCATTCTGACATGAATGTTTTGCTTCATCAGAGATAATTGTAGTATTTCAAATATTGCATGGTTAGTGAAAAGTATCATTGCACAAGAGCATTTAATCTTTTTAATTTCCTGATTTCTATGTCCCTCTGTTGCTGGAACATAATTGCATTGAGTCCTTGCTCGATGGACACTCTCATTCTCTTTTACATAACCATTCTACATCTATGAATTTCGACTTTGCTTGTTGATCTGCTCTTTGGCACTGGAGGGTATTAGATAATAGAAGACAAAGTGGAGAATAGAGGTCAAACTGAGCAAAACTGGATAATAAAGGGCAATATACTTGAATGAAGATAAACTGGATTATGAGCGGTAAACTGCATAATGAAGGACAGAATAGATAATGGAGAAAACCGTGACTAATGGAGTTCAAACTGCATACTTAAAGTCAAGCTGTAAAAGGGAGGACAAAGTGGATACTGGAGAGCAAACAGACACAGTAAAGGATAATGAACAACAAGATGAAAAATGGGAGACAAGTTTGCTAATAGAGGGCAAATCGGACATTTGAATAAAACTAGTTACTGGAGGACATTGAAGACATTAAAATGTTTAATCATCCATGATCATATTAAATAGCAAAATAGGCTTGATGGGCTGAATAGCCTATTTGTGTTCCAATGTTTCTAAGATAACGTGGATAATCAAGTTCAAACTAAATAATTTAGGTCAAAACTAGACATTGACAGACAGAACTGACAATGAGGCCAATCTATATTTTGGAGTTCAAACGAGGAAATGGAGGCAAAATCGGATAATGGAGGAATAAAGAGATCATAGAAACAAAACATCTGTAACATAATTCAACAAAGGAGGTAAGATCAGTGAATTGTGGATAGGATGGATATTGGAAATCTAACTTAGTAATTGAAGACAATGTGGAGAGTGGAGGATAAAATGGATAATGTAAGTAAATTTGGAAAATAGAAGTAAAAGGGAAGACAGAATTGATAATAGTGTCAAACTTGCTAATGAAAACAAAACCTGATGATGGGAGACTACACGGATAAAGGAGCTTGATAATGGAGGATGCTACATAAAGCTGTTTGCCCAAAGCTTTGGAATAAATCCACCCATTCACTTTCTGGGAGAACCGTTCAGTTTTTCCAGTTTATTGTCAGTTAGTTCTTAAACGTACAGTCAAGTAGGATAGAGTTACATCTGATCCTTTGTTATTATGTCGCTACTTCTTGTCATTCAATAATGTGTCTCTTATGCCAAAGACTTACAGTGATTAATTCTTTATCATTTGATACTCGTAGGCCCATAGACTAGTATTAGAAGGTGAGTTAGTGGCAACAAGTCTGCTAAAAGTAGATTTTAGAAGACCTCTAAGGTGTTGGAGTAGATCTGTAGCTCGGGTTGTGGGTGTTGAGGTTGGTTGGCTTGCCGAGCTGGTTTGTTGTTCCGCAGACGTTTCGTTACCGTGCTTGGTAACATCCTCAGTGCAGCCTCTGATGAAGCGTCGGTGTGTTTTCCCGCCTGGTTTTTAAACTCTGGGGTCCATTGCGATGGATTGCCTCGCTTCTGGGTTTCCTCCTTAGTGGAATGTTTATGGGGTCGAGTTCAATGTATTTATTAATAGCATACTTTGTGGAGTGCCATGCTTCCAGGAATTCTTGTGCTTGTCTCTGCCTAGCCTGTCCCAGGATCTTGGTGTTGTCCCAGTCGAAGTGGTGGTTCTCCTTGTCCATGTGGATTGAGATGAGTGAGTATTGGTCGTGTCTTTTTGTAGCCAGTTGGTGTTCATGTACTCTTGTTGTTAGTTTCCTTCCTGTTTGTCTGATGTAGTGTTTCTCGCAGTCTCTGTAGGGGATCTTGTAGATGACATTGGTCCTGTCCATGGCGGGGAGTGGGTCTTTAGTTC
>NW_025965725.1:82400-83817 GCF_021869965.1 Rhincodon typus | reverse complement strand
TGCTGCTTGGCCTGCTGTGTTCATCCAGCCCTGCACCTTGTTGTCTCGGATTCTCCAGCATCTGCAGTTCCTACTATCTCTCACCAGAATGTTATCTGGGTCTCTGTGTTCACAGACCAGTGCTAATACCACTGGGCCATCACCTCTCCCACTGATGTTGTGCATGTCCTCCAATGCCAGAAAACATGTAGATCAAAAAACACAAGCAGACACAGGGTGGCTCAGTGGCTCAATGGTTAGCGCTGCTACCTCACAGCGCCAGGGACCCGGGTTCGATTCCACCCTCGGGTGACTGCCTGTGTGGAGTTTGTACATTCTTCCCATGTCTGCGTGCTCCAGTTTCCTCCCACAGTCCAAAGATGTGCAGGTTAGGGTGGATTGGCCGTGCTAAATTGTCCCGTAGTGTCCCAGGGATGTGCGGGTTAGGGTGGATTGGCCGTGCTAAATTGCCCCATAGTGCCCAGGGATGTGCGGGTTAGGGTGGATTGGCCGTGCTAAATTGCCCCGTAGTGCCCAGGGATGTGCGGGTTAGGGTGGATTGGCTGTGCTAAATTGTCCCGTAGTGTCCCAGGGATGTGCGGGTTAGGGTGGATTGGCCGTGCTAAATTGTCCCGTAGTGTCCCAGGGATGTGTGGGTTAGGGTGGATTGGCCGTGCTAAATTGTCCCATAGTGCCCAGGGATGTGCGGGTAAGGGTGGATTAGCTGTGGGAAATGGAAAGTTACAGGGTTAGGGTGGGATGCCCTTCAAAGGGGCAGTATGAACTCAATGGGCCAAATGCTTCCACACTGTAGGCATTCCATAAGACAGGAGAACAGAATTAGGCCACTCGGCCCATTGAGTCTACTCTGCCATTCAATCGTGCCTGATTATGTTTTTGAACCCACCACCCCCTTACCCATCAAAAACCTATCTCTGTCTTAAAGACACTCAACCACTTGACCATTAAGTGCTCTTCCCATGAAGCTTCCACAAGCTCACCCTGAAAAGGTTTGCCCCGGGTTCTAATGAAGAGAGAGGAAGTTTCAGGTGTGATGTGTGTAAACACATCACACACTCATACAGACACACACACACGCTCTCTCTCTCTCACGCATACACGCACACACTCTCACGCACACACATCACACACTCACTCATACACACACACACTCACACACACTCACACACTCACTCACACCCATACACACACACACACTCTCAAACTCACACACACGCACTCACACACACACACACTCACTCACACCCACACACACTCACTCACACCCACACACACACTCTCACACTCACTCACACTCACACTCCCACACTCACTCACACTCACACACTCACATTCACTCCCACACACACACACACTCACACACACACATACACTCTCTCACACACACACACACACTCACTCACACACTCACTCACAC
>NW_025965725.1:80702-82390 GCF_021869965.1 Rhincodon typus | reverse complement strand
CACACTCACTCACACTCCCACACACTCCCACACACACACACACACTCTCTCTCTCTCTCACACAGACATACACACACTCTCTCTCTCTCACACACAGACACACCCACACTCTCTCTCTCTCTCACACACACACACACACACACACATACACATGCCTGTAAATTGTTTAAGGGTCAGTGTTCCACATTGGCTGATGGGATACAAGAAAAATGGCCTAAACAGTATGGTGACTACATTAGTTGGACAGAAATAAGGTGGGTTACTGCAGCTTGTTAATGCCGTTATACCGTTCACAGGTCTATGTGCTTTGGATAAAAAGTGACTGATGACATGGAGCGTGAAGCTAACTGGTATACCCCACTCCTCCAAGTCGTCGAACAGCCTCCTACTGCTCCAGCAGGATCAGGTACTCATTGCTCATTTTTGGAGTTCGATGAAGGGATCTCGGGGCAGAGTACACAACGGGGAAATATACTAATGGCAAAGTGAAACTAGATGTGGGCCAAGTGACTGAATCTGAAACATCAACTCCCTTCCCCTCTCCTCAGAAGCTGCCCAACACTGCTGAGTTTCTGCAACAATTTCTGCTTCTGCATACACTCTACTCAGAGTCCCCACAGCGTGGAAGCAGGCCATTCGGCCCATCGAATCCATACCAAACCTCCGAAGAGCATCCCACCCAGACCCAACACCCTACCTTATCCCTGTATTTCCCTTGGCTAACCCACCTGGCCTGCACGTCTTTGGACGGCTGGAGGAAACCAGAACAAACTCCACACAGATATGGAGAACGTGCAAGCTCCACACAGACAGTCACCCGAGGGTGGAACTGAACCCGGGTCCCTGGTGCTGTGAGGCAGCAGTGCTAACCACTGAGCCACAGTGTATTTACAGAACCACAGAAATGTTGCAACATTTTGTCTGCACTGCTCTCCAAGTGAGCCCTCGTGGTTTTAGTGCCCGAACCCTGCAGATTAAATAATAGCCCAGTTCCCTTTGGAAATCTCCTCTGAACCTGCCTCCACCATATTCCTGGATCCTAACTATTCTCTGGATGAAAACGTTTCTTTTCACAGAACACTTTCCTTGTCTGGGATTGTCTGCATGTTGCTTTTGATTCTGTTATGACAATTTCTTCTTGTCCCTTTCATCTTGGGGAAACAGTTCATTCCTGATCCCTCAAACCCAGGAGGTTATTAAAGTTCCAAAGTTTACATTGTCACAATTTTTACTGTACACACACTCACACACACACTCACATACGCTCACACACACACACACACACACTCTCACTCACACACGCTCACACACACACACTCACACACGCTCGCACACACTCACTCACACACACACACTCGCACACACTCTCTCTCTCTCACATACACACACACATGCACACACACACACTCACTCTCGCTCACACGGACATACATCACACTCTCTCACACACACACGCACTCTCTCTCACACACACACACACACACTCTCTCACACACACACACTCTCTCTCTCTCACATACACACACACATGCACACACACACACTCACTCTCTCTCACACGCACATACATCACACTCTCTCACACACACACGCGCTCTCTCTCACACACACACACACTCTCTCACACACACACACACTCTCTCACACTCTCTCACACACACACACTCTCTCTCTCTCTCACATACACA
>NW_025965725.1:76983-80602 GCF_021869965.1 Rhincodon typus | reverse complement strand
CACACACTCTCTCACACACACACACTGTCTCTCACATACACACACACATGCACACACACACACTCACTCTCTCTCACACGCACACACGTCACACTCTCTCAAACACACACGCACTCTCTTTCACACACACACACTCTCTCACACACTCTCTCACACACACACTCTCTCTCTCACATACACACACACATGCACACACACACACTCACTCTCTCTCACACGCACATACATCACACTCTCTCACATACACACGCGCTCTCTCTCACACACACACTCTCTCACACACACACACTCTCTCTCTCTCACATACACACACACATGCACACACACACACACTCTCTCACACTCTCTCACACACACACACTCTCTCTCTCACACATACACACACACATGCACACACACACACTCACTCTCTCTCACATGCACACACACACACTCTCTCACACACGCACACACACACACACACTCTCTCTCTCACACCCACACACTCTCTCTCTCACACACATACACACTCTCTCACACACACACACTCTCTCACACTCTCTCACACACACACACTCTCTCACACTCTCTCACGCACACACACACAGACACACAGACACACTCACACACACTCACACACATACACACATCACAGTCTCTCTCTCTCACACACAAACACACACACACACACACATACACACATCACAGTCTCTCTCTCTCACCCACAAACACACACACACAGACACACTCACTCACTCAAACACAAACAGCTTTTGTTTCCTTTTGGTTAGTTTCTTGGTCACGTCCTGTTGGCTTTGACACAGCAATTCTTAAACGCACTTTATGAAGAATACCACTGACATAATACCAGTGCTTTATTTAACCAGCAAACCCAAAATGACGAGATCCTTCTGCACTTTTTATATAGAGTGAAGGCAGAGAGAAAGCCCCGCTCTGTTTCTGCTCTCCTCTCATTGTCCTGAGGTCAGACAAGCTCAGTACAGACAGACCCTCTCCTATGAACAGGTTCACTGACGTGATGTTACAGTCTTGCTGGGACTGCCTGTAGGAAATTCTCTCCTTTTCAACAAGGCAATCAGGTTTAACAGCAGCTGCATGGAGAGGGAAAGAGTATTCGAAGGTGAGTTAAGGTGATTTTGCCCTCTTTCTTGCTGTAACCCATCAAAAAAAATAAACCAGGGAGCTAACTAGCCGTGTGAGTGAGCAATGACAACGTTATGATTTAACGCCCTCTAAACATGCTTCAACTCTGCCAACTGCCAGAAAATCAAACATGGAGCAAGTCTTGCAATGAATTAGAGTCCAAAATTTAGACTCAATACGTCTTCAGGAATGCAATTGGAGCCTTGCAAAACAAGCAACAGTTGCTGATTCTGAAAGCATTTCTGATTGCTTATGTTGTTTCTCAGCTGAGATTTGGTTGCCCTGTCAGATTATTGTGCCTACAAATACTGAGCAACTGTGGCGAGTATTTATAGATGCATTAACTTACTGTGCAAATATTATTCAGACGGTTAGCTCAGATGGTCAGCATGTGGTTCGGAATAACCCTGCCAGTGAAGGGCTGACTCCTGCTCTGATCTTGTCTCCTCACCCTCTCCCACAAGGTGTAGCTCAGTGGTTAATGCTGTCACCTCACCAGTGCCAGGGACCCAGGTTCGATTCCAGCCTCAGGTGACTACCTGTGTGGGTTTCCTCTGGGTGATCTCGTTTCCTCCTACAGCCCAAAGGAAAGGGTTAGAATTGGCCATGCTTAAATTGCCCATAGCATCACAGGGATGCAAGGCTTGGATGGGCTAACCAAGCTGAAAATTGCCCTTTAGCATTCAGGGGGAGTTTCAAATGCACTCCAGCTGAGAGCTCTGTATACTGTATACTGACCCCTTCTCCCGCTTCCAACACACCCCCTCCTCCTGGCCACCACCCCAAGGCCTCCTACCCTCCCTCGACCTCTTCATCTCCAACTGCCGTCGAGACATCAATCGCCTCAACCTCTCTACCCCTCTCACCCACTCCAACCTCTCCCCCACAGAACGTGCAGCCCTCCGCTCCAATCCCAACCTCACCATAAAACCTGCGGACAAGGGAGGCGCAGTTGTAGTATGGCGCACTGACCTCTACATCGCCGAGGCTGGACGCCAACTCTCCGACACCTCCTCCTACCGCCCCCTTGATCATGACCCCGCCCCTGAGCACCAAACCATCTACAACCTCATCACCTCAGGTGACCTCCCACCCACGGCCTCCAACCTCATCGTTCCCCAACCTCGCACTGCCCGCTTCTATCCCCTTCCCAAAATCCACAAACCTGAATGCCCTGGTCGACCCATTGTCTCCGCCTGCTCCTGCCTCCCCGAACTGATCTCCAACTATCTAGACTCCATTTTGTCCCCCTTGGTCCAGGAACTCCCTACCTATGTCCGTGACACCACCCACGCCCTCCACCTCCTCCAGAACTTCCAATTCCCCGGTCCCCAACACCTCATCTTTACCATGGACGTCCAGTCCCTCTACACCTGCATTCCCCATGCAGATGGCCTTAAGGCCCTCCGCTTCTTCCTGTCCCGCAGGCCCGACCAGTCCCCCTCCACTGACACCCTCATCCGCTTAGCCGAACTCGTCCTCACACTCAACAACTTCTCTTTCAATTCCTCCCACTTCCTACAGACAAAGGGGGTAGCCATGGGTACCCGCATGGGCCCAAGCTACGCCTGCCTCTTTGTAGGTTACGTGGAACAATCCCTCTTCCGTACCTACACCGGCCCTAAACCCCACCTCTTCCTCCGTTACATTGATGACTGTATCGGCGCCGCCTCGTGCTCCCACGAGGAGCTCGAACAGTTCATACACTTCACTAACACCTTCCACCCCAACCTTAAGTTTACCTGGACCATCTCTAACACCTCTCTCCCCTTCCTGGACCTCTCTGTCTCCATATCGGGCAACCACCTAGAAACCGATATTCATTTCAAGCCCACCGACTCCCACAGCTACCTAGAATACTCCTCCTCCCACCCACCTTCCTGCAAAAATGCTATCCCCTATTCCCAATTCCTTCGCCTCCACCGCATCTGCTCCCAGGATGAGGCATTCCACTCCCGTACATCTCAGTTGTCCTTGTTTTTCAAGGACCGTAACTTCCGCCCCCCTCAGTGGTTGAGAACGCCCTCAACCGTGTCTCCCACATCTCCCGCACCTCATCCCTCACACCCCGTCCACGCAATAAGAACCAAAAAAGAATCCCCCTCGTCCTCACGTACCACCCCACCAACCTCCGGATCCAACGCATCATCCTCCGACACTTCCGCCATCTGCAATCCGACCCCACCACCAAAGACATCTTTCCCTCCCCACCCTTATCTGCTTTCCGGAGGGACCACTCTCTCCGTGACTCCCTTGTCCGCTCCACACTCCCCTCCAGCTCCACCACACCCGGCACTTTTCCCTGCAACCGCAGGAAGTGCTACACCTGCCCCTACACCTCCTCCCTCACCCCCATCCCAGGCCCCAAGAAGACTTTCCACATCAAGCAGATGTTCACCTGCACATCTGCCAATGTGGTATACTGCATCCGCTGTACCCGGTGTGGCTTCCTCTACATCGGGGAAACCAAGCGGAG
>NW_025965725.1:76156-76483 GCF_021869965.1 Rhincodon typus | reverse complement strand
CACTCACACACACACACACACACACACACACACACAGATGTACACACACTCACTAATACACAGACGTATGCAAAGAACAAAGAACAAACGCAGCACAGGAACAGGCCCTTCAGCCCTCCATCCCTGTGCTGACCCTTTTTGCCCTTCCACGCTGAAACGTGGATCCGCATCCCTCTATTCCCGTCCTATTCATGTCCAGTTGTTTCATTAACGCTGCTACTGCGTCTGCTTCTGCCACCTCCTCTGGCAGCACATTCCAGGCACTCACCACCCTGTGTGTGTGTGTGAAAAACCTGCCCCACACATCTCTCTTAAACATCTCCCCCC
>NW_025965725.1:69179-70048 GCF_021869965.1 Rhincodon typus | reverse complement strand
ACACATGCACACACATGCTCACACACTCTCACACACATACATAAACACACAAGCACACACACACGCGCGCGCACACACAAACTCTCTCTCACACAGACACAAACACTCACACTCAGACACGCACACACACACACGCACGCACACAGTCACACGCACGCACACACACGTGCACACAGTCACACACACACACAAACTCTCTCTCACACAGACACAAACACTCACACTCAGACACGCACACACACACACGCATGCACACACACACGCACACAGTCACACGCACGCACACACACACGTGCACACAGTCACACACACACACAAACTCTCTCTCACAGACACACGTGCACACACACGTGCATACACACGAACATGAACACACGCACACGTGCACACACACGTTCATACACATGCACAAAATCTCTCTCACACGCACACGTGCCACACACGTGTGCACACCCACACACGTGCACACACCCACATGCACACACACACGTGCACAGTCGCACACACACACATGTGCACACAGTCGCATGCACACACACACGTGCACACAGTCACACACGCACACACGTGCACACAGTCACACACATGCACATGTGCACACACACACATGCACACACGTGCACACACATGCACACACGTGCACACACACATTGCACACACACGTGCACACTGTCGCACACACTCTCACACACACACACACACAATCTCTCACTCTCACACACACACTGACTCACACACACACTCTGTCTCTCGTACACACACACACATTCTCTCTCTCCCACACACACACACACGCTCTCTCACACACACACATTCTCACAAACACTCTAACACACACACACACACACTCACACACACACATTCTCTCT
>NW_025965725.1:62149-67149 GCF_021869965.1 Rhincodon typus | reverse complement strand
AAGGAACCATATTTTCTCTATGGAGAAGTTCTAATTTTTTATGAGTCAGATATCACCTAGAAAGATACGTTTTGGTATTTTTATATTACATATTAAACTGATATTGGGTTACGCTGCTATAATAGATTGTATTCAATATCCCCACCCTGCTATTGATGTGATCATGCTCTGGTTATGTTCCAGCTGAGAATAAGACATAAAAATGGAAAACTTTAATTCATAAAGAGTTTTTCATGATGTTGGATCACCCTGAAATGCTCAGCACACTTTGAAATATGGTCACTTTTCTCGTGTTGGAAACACAGCAGTCAATTCTTATAAACTTATGACAATTCTTACAACTTATCTACAATTATAACTCATCCATATGCCACTTTGAATTATCTCCTCTGTCCTAAAGGACCTAGTTGATATAGATACAGATAGAGCAGAGACCTGGTGCTGCAGCTCACTGAATGTTTGTCCCAGCCATCATGCAGTGGCTTCTTTGATCCTCACATCATTATCAGCAAGCCACCATCCTCACTGTATCATCCTACCTACTCTTGGACCAACTCAGACAGTACTCCAGTCCTTCATCACTTTGCTTTAGAGCTTAGGCACACCTATGACTTGCAAGCTTCTGCCCGGTTACTATATGTGCAGAGGTACACATGGAACTGGTGCATCCGCACAGAATGCAGCTTGTGGATTTAGCTCGTTTTCTTTGTGCTCATTCACTTTCCTGCTTTTTTGGAGGCTGCCCTTCTGTATATTGCTTTGGTGTGTGTGTCTGTGTGTGTGTGGGTGTGCGTGTGTGTGTGGGTGTGCGTGTGTGTGTGGGTGTGCATGTGTGTGTGTGTGTGTGTGCGTGCGTGTGTATGTGCGTGTGTGTGTGTGTGATGTTGCTTTCTTAACACACAAAGTCTTTACAGTTCAGTAACAGCTGGTCAGGTTTGCGGCTCACATTGCTTTTAAATGTTGAGGAAGACGCAGGCAGCTTATGAAGATGGGGAACACCAAACAGCTAAATGGGTTAGATATGTCACTGTGCAGCTAACATCTAATGTGCTTCCAGAAAATTGCATGTGTGGATATCACAAGGGAGCAGTCCCTAGTGGGTTAGTGGATAGTGTTATAGTCAAGCAGCCCATCCAAATATACTACAGTTGATTGGTCATGGTCAGTCATGGGGTCTGAGTCCTTGCAGTCTGTAATTTGGACTATAGTCAGCCCTGCAGGTCAACTGCAAGCAGTCCAGGGATTATAGGTAGGTCAGTCAGGGTGTTGTGGAATGATCAATCCCAGCAGTGGGCCAATTTGTTTGCTGCAAGGGAGCGATTGAATCTGATGGAAGGCCAATTATTGGTGATGCAGGAGCAGGAGAGGCAGTGCAGTGTCCCCATTGAGAGATCAGGAAGTACAGAGAGTTAGTAGTTTAGGATGAGACGGGAGAAAGCTGTTTATTGATGCAATTTGTGCTATTTATGCTCAGTGATGTTCAGCTCTTTGACATTTTTGTAGGGTTGCTCCAGGAGTCCTGAAACTCTTGCATAACAAAATGTTGCTCTGAGTCATAGTGGTCTGGGTGTCATGAATCTCAGTCACAAAACACTTCAGCTGAAAACGGAATTATTCACCCTTGGTATAACTGGGCCCTGCATCAAATTTTGCAGTGCTGCTGATTATTTGATGTAGTCCTTTTATCTCTGTGCAATTTTACACCATGAAAATACATTTTGTAACTTGTCTTAACTTCATTAGTTGGATCTGATAGCAAAGTGTTTACATTTTTCTGGATTGTGTATAAATATTGAGGGTAAGGGTAATTTGTGAATTACAGCATGACATTCTCATTCACAGCCTACACAGGGGTATATCACGTTTTTGAGGTGCAGGTCTGCTTGTGGAAAGCATATTTTGCTGTGAAATCTAATGAGGAGATTTGGAATTAGCTCTAACAGTTACAATTATATCTGACTATGTTGCTGCCATTTACAACTCTTGAATATGCAGCAGGAAGTTGCTTGGAGTTAGATTTGGATATGTAAAATTTTCAGGAACTCTCTAATGTTGCTGTTGTCAAATTCTTTCTCTGAGAGCTAAGAAATGTTCACACTGACCAGCGTGATGTAAATGTGTTGTTAGAATATATCATTGACTCACCCCCAACACAATCTCCACAGCCGTAAGTGATAAGACATGTCATTAAACAATCTCAAAATGGTTTGTTTTACAGCTCAGAAGTGACGTTTTACTCCATGGCTGATAGCTGGGTGTGATAAAGATTTAAAGAAACAGTTTGGGAATGAGATGTACATTCTTTTCATCTTACCTTCCTCTCCAAGGAATAACAAAAGCCAAGTAGTTATTCTTCCTTCCTAACTTCCTATGCAGCACTGAAGTTGTATGCTGTCTTTAATATGCATCAGCCTAACAAGTTGATCAGTTGTTCTGCTGATCTTGGTTTGGCATTCAGGACTGCCAGTGTTTGAGATTCTGTGGGACAATGTCAAGTCATTCATGGGTCAACTGAAGAATTAGTGATTCCCATTCCTTTGCTATGAATTGCTGGGAGGTCACAGGGCACACTTTTCTGTGCCAATGCAGATTTGCTGTTGCCAAACACACACACACTTGGTATCCTGAGAATCTGAAGGTCTGTGCCTAGCTGTGTCTTTGTTGTAGAAGAGCTTTCTTACTGTTAGATTTGACGCAATCAGTCGTGCCACAGCAAATGTCAGCTAAGATGAGCAGCCTTGTTGCTGCTTCTCAATCTAGCTGCCTATAGTATCATTTCTCATTCAGGCCAATAACCTTAACATAATGCACTAACATCTGCTTGAGAAAATAAATCTGGAATACTTGGAAGCCTACAAATCAAGTGAAAAACAAATTCTTATTCATTTTGTTCTGTTCTCGTGCAGTGTATATGTAAATGCAGATTGAGAAAGAGGAACGTACATCTCAAGTGGTCACATTATGGAACCCTTCTCTCTATTTGTGATGCATAGCTTTTTTTTTACTTAGTTTATATGAGGACAGCATTGAAACAAGTCTTCCAGAACAATAGGACTATGTTGGTGTTTATCCTGCTTTCTTTGTATGTATGAACATATGAAATAGGAATCGAACATATAGCAATGATGTAGAAGAAAATGTGGCGTGGTTGAGTTTTGGGGATAGCAGGAAGATTGGCTGATGATTGACAGTGAAGATGAAGGTCTTAGGTTACAGGAGGATATAGACAGATTGGTCAGGTGGGCAGGCAAGTGGCAGTTGGAATTTATCCCTGATAAGTGTGAGGTGGTGCACTTTGAAAGAAGTAACAAGATAAGGGAGAACTCAATGATTGGCAGGACACTAAGAAGCTCAGAGGAACAGAGGGATCTTGGGGTATTTGTCCACAAATCCCCAGCAGTGAGAAGGCGGATGGGACCCTTGCCTTTATCAGTCATGGCATAGATTATAAGAGCAGTGAGGCTATGTTGGAGCTGTGCAGAACTTTGGTTAAACAACAGCTGGAGTACTATGTGCGGCTCTGGTCACTGCACAATGGGAAGGATGTGATTGCAGTGGAGGGGGTGCAGAGGAGATTCACCAAGATGTTGCCTGGGATGGAGCACTTCAGCGATGAGGAGACGCTGGATAAACTTGGGTTGTTTACTTTGGAGCAGAGAATGCTGAGAGGGAACCTGATTGAGAGCTATACAATTTTGAGGGGCATGGACAGAATCAATGGAAAGCAGCTGTTCCCCTTAGCTGAAGGGTAGATACAAGAGGGTATAATCTTTAATGTAAAAGGCAGGAGTGATTTGAGGAGTTTTTGTTTACACCCAGAGGGTAGTGAGGGTTTAGAATGTACTGTCTGGGAGGGTAATTGAAGCAGGAAACCTTACAACCTTTAAAAGGTACTTGGATGAAAACTGGAAATGTCATAACATTCAAGGACATGGTACAAATGCTGGAAAATGGGGCTAGTACAGTTTTAGAATGTTGACTTGATGGGCCGAATGACCTTTTCAGTGGTGATTGATTCTGATTTAGCCCTTGAACCTGTTCACCATTCAGTAAAATCATAACTGATCTGTTTGTGTTTCAAATTCCACTTTCCTCACCAATTTCCCAATAACCTTTGATGCCCAGCTAACAAGGACCAATCTAGCTTCACTTTAAAAGTATTCAGTGACCCACACCCTCAATGCTTTCTGTTGGGCAGAGTTCCAAACTTGCTCAGTTCTCTGAGAGAAAAGAGTTCTCATCATCTCAGTGCTAAAAGGGCAACCCTTAATTTTCAAACAGTTCCCCCAAGTTTGGGACTGATCCACAACAGGAAGCATCCTGTCTACATTTCACCTTGTCAAGCCAATTCAGGATCTTATACACTTTAGTCATGTTACCCCTCACTGTTCTAAACTCTAGTTGAAACAAGTTTAGTCTGTCCCAATGATTCTGATAAGACATCTGTCCATTCCAGGTATCAGGTGATTTATTATGTGTCTTAGGAAAACCAATGGAAGAGAAATTAATTTCATATAGGCTCCCAATAAATGGAAAGGGATTGTTCCTCACAATTGGGATGTATGCTGGATAGCCAATCAGCTACCACTTATTATCACCAACTTCAAAGGTGCATTTTTGCTATTCCTTTCCAAATTCAAGATCCACATGGATTTCCAGTGGCCAGCATCACTGACATATGAAAGCCGTTTCTAATTTGGCGCTGGTGCTGTAAGGATTCCCAACAGCCATAAAGCAGCTAACGTTCCTGTGGTTCATTGTCAAAGGTGACCACATGTGGGCCATGATGAATCATAGAATAATTACAGAAACCTCTGTTCATTACCCCTATCCTTACTGACCTACACTGGCTATTAGTATTCACTGATCTACACTGGCTATCAGTATTCATTGACCTACACTGGCTATTAGTATTCACTGACCTACACTGGCTATCAGTATTCACTGACTTATACTGGCTATCAGTGTTCACTGACCTACACTGGCTATCAGTATTCACT
>NW_025965725.1:61026-61649 GCF_021869965.1 Rhincodon typus | reverse complement strand
TCCCTCGGCCTCCCTCCCTCTCTCTCCTCCCTCGCCCCCTCTCTCTCTCCGTCCCTCAGCCTTCCTCCCTCCCTCCCTCTCTCTCGCTCTCTCTCCGTCCCTCACCCCTCTCTCTCAGTCCCTCGGCCTCCCTCCCTCCCTCTCTCTCGCTCTCTCTCCGTCCCTCACCCCCTCTCTCTCCCCGTTCCTCGGCCTCCCTCCCTCCCTCTCTCTCTTGCTCTCTCTCCGTCCCTCGGCCTCCCTCCCTCCCTCCCTCGCCCTACAGGACAGTGTAGTCCAGGGCCCACGTCCCGGCCAGGCCATGATATTCCTCTGGCTCAACCCTCGTGGCCACTCGCAGGACGACCGAGTTGTTTGCTCGCTCCAGCTGAGTGAGGAGGCGCTTCCTGAGTTCGAGGGCACTGGGCCGAGCCTCGAACCTCCACTGCCAGCACTGTTTCATCACGGAGTACCTGAGGGCGAGGGCGAGGGAGAGGGTGAGGGATGCCCTTCCCAGGAGAGGGAGGTGCCTCGAAAAAACCCCTCCCTTCGTGGGATCACCCTGTGCGCTCCGCTCGAGGCCCTCCGGTCGGAACGGAGACCCCTCGCGAATCCCTACTCAGCCGCCCCGCCGTCTCCCTACA
>NW_025965725.1:59792-60693 GCF_021869965.1 Rhincodon typus | reverse complement strand
CCCTCCCCTTCCCTCTCTCCGTCCCTCAGCCTATCCCCCTCTCTCTCCCTCCCCGACTCCCTGTCCCTCCTTCCAATCACCATCCATCCCATTCCTATGGCGCCTCTCCGCTGGGCCCAGCCCTCTCCGGTAAACGTTTCGATTTCGCGCACCGAACCTCGCTTCCGCTGAGCCTCCTCTGACTCCGGGCTTCGCTGTCTGCGGTTCCCACCCCATTAAACGCTCCCCACCCCCAGGGGGAACAGGGTGACACACGTCCCCAACCATTCCCCCCTAACCACACAGCGGCATCGCCCACCCATACCCCTACCCTACCGCCCCCACCCTCCCCCTCATAAAAATACAAAGCTCCCCACTTGACCCAGCTCGTGCGCGGTCGTACTTACAGAGGGGATTTACAATTCGGGGGCTGAGGCATCCGGCGTCCCCTCTGGAGGTACTGTAGGATGGAACTGGGCGCTACATCAGGGTAGGGTGGCGAACCTGAGGGGTTGGGGTAGTAGGAGGAAGAGAGAGTGTCAGAGAGACTCAGGGCGAGGAGAGATCGGAGAGAGTACGCAGGGAGTCGGAGAGAAAGGGGGGATTTCAGAGATGGCAGCATGCCCCGATGTGGTTAGGACCCCCCCCCCCCCCCCAAGGTATTGTGACTCCCCACCATCAGTACATCTCCTGTAAAAGAGAGAGAGAGGGATAGAGAGCGAGAGGAGGGGCGTCTGTCTTACCCAGAGTGATGAGTTCGTACAGCAGGACTCCAAAAGACCACCTGTGGCAGGGAGAGACGAGGGGCATGCATTACCAGTGCGAATCCAAACCTACATCCTCAATCCCCATTAAACAACTTCTGCGCACTGCAATATCTCAATAATTCGCCAGCTTACATCTTCAATAGCCTCCAGCCCCC
>NW_025965725.1:58770-59126 GCF_021869965.1 Rhincodon typus | reverse complement strand
CTATCTCTGTAACCCCCCCCATCCCCCTACACCCCCTCCCTATCTCTATAACCCCCTCCAGCCACTACACCCCCTCCCTACCAAGATGGAGGGGTACTGACGTATCGGAGTAGGGAGTGAGGGGTTTCCTCATGAGGGTCTCAGGGGCCTGCCACTTGAGGGGGACGTTGTGATGAGAGGTGACCAGCCCCAGCCTCTGGATCTCGAAGGGAATCTGCAATCCGGTGAGCCGCACGTGGAGATCATCTTGGATCAAGAGATTCCGAGCTGCTACATCCCCATGGACCAGCCCCTGGGAATGGAGGAAGTTCTGGAGCGGACAGAGAGAGAGAGAGACAGAGACAGAGAGACAGAGA
>NW_025965725.1:57635-58479 GCF_021869965.1 Rhincodon typus | reverse complement strand
CCTGACATTACAAGTCCACCGTAACTAAATCCACTCATCCCTAAGGCTCCCGTAACTACGCCTGTCGTTACACATCCACCGCAGCTAAGATCCCTCATCCCTAAGACTACCGTAACCATATCCCAAGACTCTCATAACTGCGCCTGTCGTTACAAGTCCACCGTAGCTAAGAACCCTCAACACGAAGACTCCCGTAACTACATCCCAGGTTACAGGTCTGTCTTAACTAAGTTCCCTCATCCCTAAGACTCCCGTAACCAAGTGCGGCATTACAATAACACCGTAGCTGAGTTGCCTCATCCCTAAGACTCACATAACCGCGCGTGACGTTGCGAGTCCACCGTAGCTAAGTCCGCTCGTCCCTAAGACTATCGCCCAAGCGACCAAGACCCCTCTGGGCTCAGTTTGCCTCAGCTACGGCCAACGTGCCTGGCTCGTAAGTCCCTGCTACGGCGCTCCCTGCGCCTCCAACGCTCCCGATACGGCTCCGCGCTCCCCCCCGCAACCGAAAACCCGGCTCCCGGTACCTTACGACACGTCCAGAGGAAGTGCAGGAGGCAGCCTCGGTTCATGTGGCCCAGCACGAGGTAGAGGGGCGAACGGTCACTGCTGGAGCCCAGGAACTCCACGATGTTGGGGTGGCTCCCCAGGAGAACGTGGAACTTGCCACGGGCCAGGAACTGCTGAGCCTGGGAGCGATCGGCCGACGCTGCAAAGCAAGATGCTGCGTAGGGGGATCAAGTGTGCACTCACTCACTCACACTCACTCACACTCACTCACTCACACACACACTCTCTCTCTCTCACACACACACTCTCTCTCACACACTCTCTCTCTCTCACA
>NW_025965725.1:56540-56999 GCF_021869965.1 Rhincodon typus | reverse complement strand
CACACACACTCTCTCTCTCACACACACTCTCTCACGCAGACTGTATCTCCCACAAAATCAGACGCAGTCACAGCATTGTCTACGAGCCAGAGACCCACAACAAACCGTTCAGTTCCTTCAGGACGACAGGCCTCTCCTTCCCCTCTCCGATGGGTGCGAGTTGGCCTTGGTAAATGGGCCCAAACGTCCCCTGGCACAGCAACTTAAAACTTCCAACCAGCCTCTCCCGGCCGATCTGCCAACCGCGCAAATCGGGCTCCACCAAGCTGGGGGAACTGTTAGACAGTGACACCCTGATGGGACGCTGAGCCCCTTCACTCCCAGGGGAACCTGTGGGTAACAACACAAAGTGTATTATATACAGGGTAAAGCTCCCTCTACACCGTTCCCCCCCATCAAACACTCCCAGGGACAGGGGGTTAGATACAGAGTAAAGCTCCCTCTACACCGTTCCCCCTC
>NW_025965725.1:55012-56040 GCF_021869965.1 Rhincodon typus | reverse complement strand
GCCTTAGGGATGAGTGGATTTAGTTACGGTGGACTTGTAATGTCAGGCGCAGTTACGGGAGCCTTCGGGATGAGTGGACTTAGCTACGATGGGCCTTTTATGTCACACTTCATTATGAGAGCCTTAGGGATGAGGAAACTTAGCTACGGTGGACTTGTAACGTAACATGTCGTTACGGGAGTCTTAGGGATGAGGGAACTTAGTTACGGTGGATGTGTGATGTCAGGCGTAGTTACGGGGATCTTAGGGATGAGGGAACTTACTTAAGACAGACCTGTAACATCAAACATAGTTATGGGAGTCTTAGGGATGAGGGAACTTAGCTACGGTGGACTAGTAATGTCACACTTTGTTACGGGAGTCTTAGGAGTGAGGGAACTCAGCTACAATGGACCTGTAAAGTCGTACGTAGTTATGAGAGACTTAGGGTTGAGGGAACTTAGTTAAGCGTAGTTACAGAATTCTTAGGGATGAGTGGACTTGGTTACGGTAGACTTGTAACATTACCCAAACTTACGGGAGTCTTAGGGATTAGGGAACTTATCTACGATGGACTTGTAACGTAACAAGTAGTTATGAGAGTCTTGGGAGATGGTTACGGTAGTCTTAGGGATGAGGGAACTTAATTACGGTGGATGTGTAATTACGGTGGATGTGTAACGACAGGCGTAGTTACGGGAGCCTTAGGGATGAGGGAACTTAGCTACGGTGGACTTGTAACATCACACGTAGTTACGGGAGCCTTAGGGACGAGGGAACTTAGTTAAGAGCTGGGACTTAGTTATGGGAGACACGATGATGAGGAAGTTTGGTTGCGAGAGACTAGTTTGCGAGGGGCGTGGGAAGGTTGGGCGTAATTAAGGAATATTTTAGTTACGATGGGGGATGGTTTGCGAGGGGGCTGGATGAAGAGGGCACTGGTTACGATCATGGGAGAACGTAGTTTACGGCTGTCTTAGCTACGGTGGGGATTGGGAGCTAATTCTGGTCCGTTCTCCCCATCCCACCTACGCCTCCCCCACCCCCTT
>NW_025965725.1:50646-54512 GCF_021869965.1 Rhincodon typus | reverse complement strand
GAACTGACGTTGCTTCTGCTTATTTCCAAAGACAGATGGTGACGACTGTCCAAGTGTCAAAAATGAACATCGTTTGTTACCAAGGATAAATATTTTCTCTTAAAAAAAAGTGAAGCTGCCTCTGGGATAAGTGGGTCTTGAACCTGGGCCTTCTAACCAAGAGATAAAGACTCTACCATGGCACCACATGACCCCTTTCAATGTAGCTGTTAGGAGGGGGATTTGAACCCATGCCCCTTTAAAAGGGAGGATGAGTTTACCAGGTTTATAGCCTGGCACCTTAGACCACTTGGCCATCCTCACACAGACCCTGCTGAGTGACAGACTCCTCAGGTAATTGGCGGTGGGTGTGACCTACTAATATCTGTTTTGACTGTAAATTGAAGAACCCCACTCAAAGAGCATTTTTTTTAATACGATGATTATCACAAATGGATTGCTTTTCAGATTACAAATCAGCAAACCACTGAACACAGTTGAAGACAATAAGTTTGAATAACCCGGTAAGCAGGCCCCTACATGTGCAGAATAAAACCCTCCATGCACCAAATATTTTGCAATATTTTTTCTCAGGTTACTATGCATCAGTCAAGCTCTCATGCAGAAGATACGATTAGAAATCTTCACTGAAGTGTGCCTGTACCTGAATAGACAACTTTCCAGTGCCAACTGCTTCAAATTTCAGCTCTCAGCTCTGAGGTTGGCTGTGCTTACACATGCATCTGTGTGAACTCGTCACCAAATGCAGTACAGACCGCTGGAGACGCGCATTTGATCCACCAAAGGTCAAAAGGTCATCAAGACGTTCCGTTCTTCCCAATGTTATAGCTGAAAGACAGGAAAGAGTTAGACAAAAAGATTCAAGTCATGTCTTTCTCCACAAATCTTTCTCAATGCCACCTTCCTTCCCATGTTCTCAGATGTCCTGTTTAACCCGGTTAGACAACGTGGTGAGGTGGTAAGAAGGGGAAATAATGGGAAGAATCACCCCCCCCACCCCCGAGAGAAAACTGAACGCCTTTCTTGCCTCCCCTGCAGTTAAGAAAGTTCAGGAGTCATTTTTGACTCCCTCCATGATTTAGCCTTGAAGTGGTCCATTAATGGCTACCAAACAGCCTCAACTCACCACCTCCCCAGCTATCTGCCTCCACAATGGGCAAAATTGATGGCTAGTTGCCCAATTGGGAAACCATGGTAACCTGCCTGAGTTAGGGGGAGTGGAGGTGGGAATGTCCTTCAGTTGCCCCAATCTGGGGGCTGTCAGAGGCACAGATTGAAGGAGGAGGGGTGTAGCTACCCCACTGGCCTTGCCTCTGACCCTTCTGACCCTGATTCCCTGCAACCCCCATTCCACAGGATAGGACAAAAAGACAATCTATCTGAAAATCTGTGGAATTGGCTGCCCGGTAAATGAGATGGATGCTGGGACATTGATTAAATGTGAGGAGGCGATCGACAGATCTTTAATTAGTTACGGGTTAAAGTGTGATGGAGAGCGGGCAGGAAGGTGGAGTTGAACCTAGATGAGTCATATTAAATGGCGGAGCAAGCTCGAGGGGCTGAATGGCCTTTTCCTGCTCCCAGTTCTTATATTCTTCCATCCTTTACGCACCAATAAAAACTGCATCACAGAGCTTTGATAATTAAGTTTAAAAAGTTGTAATTGGAGGATCGTGATGAATTATATGTGATCATTTACATTGTAGTCACCAAACTAACAAATGCAATTATTCAGGAAACAATTTTTAAACTGTGCAGCCTGGAAAAAAAAACAACACATTGCAGCTAGTGATTTATCATGCTTCAGCTTCTACATTCACAATGTGAGGGAGGTGTTCAATTCAACCTTACTAGAAATAGCTCAATTTGTACATGTTTCAGTGTAATGCATTTGGTTAAGTGCGTGGGGGACACAGGGAGAGGAGTAGCAGATAAGGGGGCAGTCTAACAGCACAGATTCCCAAGACACGATAGGGATCTGAGATCGATTTAAGATTAAACATCAAAAAGTGACCACATGTTTTCAGTAACAGGAGTCAAGCACTGCCTTGCATTTTCTTTAACGACGCTAGCTCAGTCAAAAGTGCACTTGAATCACATCCAAGACTGTCAGCTCCTGATAAGCGAGCAAGGAAAATGAGGAGCATTTGCCAGAGACCCTTCTCACAGCAGCTCTGCCACACATTTATTGAAGTAACTGTGCACATTTCTCCAGATTCAGCCCTGATTTGACAAATCACACTCAGCAGCTGAGCAAAGTGGCAAAGGAAGACATTTTCACCAGCATCTCCTGATCATTGAGTACTGTTAAAGGCATCCGTGTATATGTCCAAAGGTCTCATAGCAGATGAATATTGTCTTTCTGGAGCAGAGAGACTGTTCTGTCACTGCGTGCACTCCTCACCTGTACAAAGTCAGCAGAAAAGGTTTCCCAGACTGATCCCTAGGATGGCAGGACTGATGTATGAAGAAAAACTGGATCAGTTAGGACTATATTCACTGGAGTTTAGAAGAATGAGGGGGTGGATCTCATAGAAACCTATAAAATTCTAACAGGATTAGGCAGGGTAAATGCAGGAAGGATGTTCCCGATGTCTGGGGGTCACAGTCTAAGGATACAGGGTAGGGCCATTTAGGACTGAGATGAGGAGAAATGTCTTCACCCAGAGTGTGGTGAGTCTGTGAAATTCTCTGTCACAGAAGCAGTTGAGGCCAAAACGTTGAATGTTTTCAAGAAAGAGTTAGATACAGTTCTAAGGTCTAAAGGGACCAAAGGGTTTGGGGGAGAATGTGTGCACAGGTGACTGAGTTGGATGATCAGCCATGGTCTTATTGAATGGGGGAGCAGGCTCGAAGGGCCAGATGGCCCACTCCCTCTCCTATTTTCTCTGTTCCTATGAAATCCCCCTGATTTTCTGCATCAGCTCAAACCTGTAGTTTTATCTCGAGCATCGGCCCTTAATTCTGCTCTATCAACACCCAGTGAGCACGGAGGTGAAGAGAGTAGAAAGAGCCTCTACATTGACTGGTCCCATCAGTGAGAGGGCATCTTGTGGTGCAGGGGCATTCCTGTAGGCCAGAAGCTCCCAGTTTGAGTCCCACACCAGGATTTCTTGGGCCTGGAAGGTGTGCGTTTGTATTGTGGCTGAGCAGGTCAATTGTTAGCCCATCCGTCTTTCCGCTGATGGCAGGCGGTAAGGGTCAGAGAGTCTCCTGCTCAGACATCTTGCAGGAGACGATGGCAAACTACTTTGCCCATTGGCATGGACCAATCCAATGGATATCTCTGGGGCAACACTCAGAAATGACCCAATGTTGCAGCCAATGCAGCCACAGTTGACAGTTTTGTGATGGAGAAATTTCAGTGAGGTTCAAGGATCGGTGAAGCTAGGACGGTTCTCCCTTTAGAGAAGATTGGGAAGAAATTCGATATGATTTTCAAAAGCCTGGGAAGTTTAAGCAGGGTAGATAGGGAGCATCTGTACCTAACGGTGGATGCACAGAGATCGGCAAAAGAATCGGAGTCAAACTGAGGGAAAGAAAAACACCTTTGCACCATGCAAAAATAAGAATTGTTCTACTTTCCAATCATAATACAGTTTACCTGGAGAATAAGGTTCACCAAAAAGTAAAGGAAAAACACATTCTAATCGTCAATTGGTCAATTAAAGGGAACCAAAAAGATAAATTCCCTGCCTCCCAAAAGCAACATGAACAGACCAATACCCTGTGGGCTTTCTCATCACAATGCCCTGGCTAATCTGGCAGTGGTCAATGTTATTCCATACAAGGACGCTACCAAACCTATCCAGGTTATGCTATCGACACTGAAATTTTGATTTTGCACGGAAACCATCTACTTCTTT
>NW_025965725.1:49934-50546 GCF_021869965.1 Rhincodon typus | reverse complement strand
AAAAAAAGTGGGATGTTCAGCAGTTGATGCCTCATTGCTATCTCACTCAATCTGAAGCATGGAAACTGTCTCATTTGGTTCCCACTTTTCCTCAAGGCACTGAGTATTTGTTTGGTCGCACACACAAGCAGTCTCTCCCACACACAGTCTCTCTCACTCTCTCACACTCTCTCTCACAGTCAGTCTCTCTCTCCCACACACAGTCTCTCTCGCTCTCTCACACTCTCTCTCACAGTCAGTCTCTCTCTCACACACACAGTCTCTCTCACTCTCTCACACTCTCTCTCACAGATAGTCTCTCTCTCACACAAACTCTCGCACACAGTCTCTCTGACAGAAACTCTCTCACACATACGCTCTCTCTCTCACACTCTCTCTCAGACACAGTCTCCCACTCTCACATACTCTCCACACACACACTCTCTCTCTCACACACACACTCTCTCTCTCACACACACTCTCTCTCTCCACACACACACTCTCTCTCTCACACACACACTCTCTCTCTCACACACACTCTCTCTCTCACACACACACTCTCTCTCTCATGCACTCTCTCTCTTGGACGAACACACACACACACACACACAAACTCACACACACACACACACA
>NW_025965725.1:48310-49434 GCF_021869965.1 Rhincodon typus | reverse complement strand
GTGTGTGTGAGAGAGAGAGAGAGAGAGTGAGTGTGTGTGTGAGAGAGAGAGAGAGATAGAGAGAGAGAGTGAGTGTGTGTGTGAGAGACAGAGAGAGAGTGTCTGTGTGTGAGAGAGAGAGAGAACATAGAACATAGAACATAGAACAGTACAGCACAGTACAGGCCCTTCGGCCCACGATGTTGTGCCGAACTTTTACCCTAAACCTAAGGTCTATCTAACCTCCACCGCTACCTTATGCTATCATCCATATGCCTATCTAATAGCCACTTAAATGCCCCTAATGAGGCCAACTCCACTACCCTCTCCGGCAATGCATTCCACGCCCCGACCACTCTCTGAGTAAAGAACCTACCTCTGACGTCTCCCCGATATCTACCTCCTTTCACTTTAAAACTATGCCCCCTCGTAATAGCTACCTCCACCCTAGAAAAAAGTCTCTGGCTGTCTCCTCTATCATTTTGTACACCTCTATCAAGTCACCTCTCATCCTTCATCGTTCTAAAGAGAAAAGACCTAGCTCTCTCAACCTTTCCTCGTAAGACCTTCCCTCCATTCCAGGCAACATCCTGGTAAATCTCCTCTGCACCTTTTCCAACGCTTCCACATCTTTCCTGTAATGAGGTGACCAGAACTGGACACAATACTCCAGATGTGGCCGAACCAGGCTTTTGTGTGTGAGAGACAGAAAGAGAGAGACAGAGAGGGAGTGTGTGTGTGAGACAGAGCGAGAGAGTGTATGTGTGAGAGAGAGAGAGACAATGTGTATGTGAGAGAGAGAGACAGTGTGTGTGTGTCTGTGAGAGAGTGTGTGTGTGAGAGAGAGAGTGAGAGTGTGTGAATGTGAGAGAGAGTGTGTGAGAGAGAGCATGTGTGTGAGAGAGAGAGTGTGTGTGAGAGAGAGAGTGTGTGAGTGAGAGAGAGAGAGTGTGTGTGAGAGAGAGAGAGTGTGTGTGAGAGAGAGAGAGTGTGTGTGTGTGAGAGAGAGAGTGTGTGTGTGTGAGAGAGAGAGTGTGTGTGTGTGTGTGTGAGAGAATGTGTGTGTGTGTGTGAGAGAGTGTGAGAGAGAGAGTGAATGTGTGTGAGATTGTGTGTGTGTGAGAGAGAGAGTGTGTGTGTGTGTG
>NW_025965725.1:47606-47810 GCF_021869965.1 Rhincodon typus | reverse complement strand
TGTGTGTGTGTGTGAGAGAGAGAATGTGAGTGTGAGAGTGTGTGTGTATGAATATGTGTGAGTGTGAGAGTGTATCCGTGTGTGCGAGAGAGACAGTGTGTGTGTGAATGTGAGAGTGTGTCCATGTGTGTGTGAGAGACTGTGTGTGAGAGAGGGAGACACAGAGTGTGTGTGTGAGAGAGGGAGACACAGAGTGTGTGTGTG
>NW_025965725.1:44381-46412 GCF_021869965.1 Rhincodon typus | reverse complement strand
GTGTGTGTGTGTGTGTGTGAGTGTATGTGTGTGTGTGTATGTGTGTGTGAGTGTGTGTGTGTGTGTGTGAGTGTGTGTGTGTGAGTGTGAGTGTGAGTGTGAGTGTGTGTGAGAGAGAGAGATGAAGAGGAGCATGGTGTAACTGTAACAGTCCCTCCGCAGCATTATGGCCAGTTTTGAGGCGCTAATCAGCACAAGTATCCCAGGAGCAGGACACAGCATTTATACATCCAACAAGTAAGGAGTGTGATGGGATACTCCCCACTTGCCTGGATGGGGGCAGCTCCAACAACACTCAAGAAGCTTGACACCATCCAGGACAAAGCAGCCGCTTGATTGGTACCACATCCACAAGCATCCACTCCCCCCACCACCGACGCTCAGTAACAGCAGTGTGTACTATCTACAAGATGCACTGCAGAAATTCACCAAAGATCCTCAGGCAGCACCTTCCAAACCCACGACCACTTCCATCTAGAAGGACAAGGGCAGCAGATACATGGGAACACCACCCCCTTCACGTTCCCCTCTGAACCACTCACCATCCTGACTTGGAAATATATCGCTGTTCCTTCACTGTCACTGGGTCAAAATCCTGGAATTCCCTCCCTAAAGGCATTGTGGGTCAACCCACAGCACATGGACTGCAGTCGTCCAAGCAGGCAGCTCACCCCCACATTCTCAAAGGGCAACTAGGGACGGGCAATAAATGTTAATTACACCCACTTTCCTGAATCCTGAGGTACATGTTTCACACAGACTTCAGCCCCACCCTTAGGCGACTGTCTGTGTGGAGTTTGCACATTGATAGCATGATAGAATCCCTACAGTGTGGAAACAGGCCCTTCGGCCCAACAAATCCACACTGAACCTCAGAGCATCCCACCCAGACCCATCCCCCTTTAACCCACCTAATCTACACATCCCTGAACACTATGGGTAATTTCCCATGGCCAATCCACCGAACCTGCACATCTTTGGACTGTGGGAGGAAACCAGAGCACCCAGAGGAAACCCACGCAGACACGGGGAGAATGTGCAAACTCCACACAGACAGTTGCCCGAGGCTGGAATTGAAACCAGGTCCCTGGTGCTGTGAGGCAGCAGTGCTAACCACTGTGCCACTGTGCCAATGTGCCACCCCCCATTCTCCCCGTGTCTGCGTGGGCTTCCTCCGGGTGCTCCGGTTTCCTCCCACAGTCCAAAGATGTGCAGGCTAGGTGCGTCAGCCATGGGAAATGCATGGCTAAGGGACAGAGTAGGGGGTAGGGACGGTCATCAAAAGGTTGATGTGAACTTGATGGGCTGAATGGTCTGCTTGCACACTGTGGGGATTCTACGTATTACATGACATTTGTGCTCTCTTGCTCACTGTCACTGATCCCACGGGGAAAAATTAATCCTCTTCGCTCTGTCTAGATCCACAGTCACATTGATTATATCTCCTCAGCCTTTTCTTCCAGAATCAGACCAAAATTCAGGTGGACAGTTTCACATTGCAGAGGGTTACTGAGGGATAAAGATGGCCTTTAGGAACACATCTGCCAAAACCGAAATAAAATTACAGAATAGGATGGAGAGGCCAAATGGCCTCCTCCCATTGACCACAATATAGAGGTATTATGTTGATGGATAAAGGCAGAAATGGGCAATATAATCAGGTGGAGTGTGGTTGGTATTTCCAACAAACTCAGAATCTTGAAAGTGGCTCGGTCACCTGTAACGACATCAACGTTGCTGTAAATCAGCCAGAAAATCTCTTTAACCTCAGCAACCACACCTCCCAGTGGCCTGATTCAAGGTGCTGCAGAACTCATCAGAGAGTACATAAAATCTAACAAGCCATGAGAATCTGAGTCTATTCCAAGGTAATTACACTTCACGATTCAAACCTCTCCTTCAGTCAGGGCCATCTGTCCCCATCACACACAACACCCAGACTGCCAGAAATTCTCTTCTCAGTTATCCACAGTGAATACAGGATGGACAATCATCGAAACATTGACTCGATGGGTGAATGTCGATATTTAC
>NW_025965725.1:40285-43881 GCF_021869965.1 Rhincodon typus | reverse complement strand
TCTCACACACTCACTCTCTCTCACACACACACTCTCTCTCACACACACACTCTCTCTCACACACACACTCTCTCTCTCTCACACACACACACTCTCTCTCACACACACACTCTCTCTCTCACACACACACTCTTTCTCTCTCTCTCAAACACACACACTCTCTCTCACACACACTCTCTCACACCACACACACTCTCTCACACACAGACACACACACACTCTCTCTCTCACACACACATACACACACAAACACACACAGTGTCTCACACTATATCTCAAATCCCCACTGTGAACTTGGACAGGCAGATAAAATGGTTAAGAAGTCATCAGAAGGACTTGTCTTTATTAGTTGAGGCATGGAATACAAGAGCAGGGAGGGACATTGGAGCTGTATATAGTGTTAGTTCGACCACAGCTGAAGTTCTGAGTGCAGGACTGGTCCCCACACTATGAGAAGGATATGATTGCTGTGGATGAGGTGCAAAGGAGATTCACCAGGATGTTGCTTGGATGGAGAGTTTAGCAATGTAGAGAAACTCGATAGAATGAAATTGTTTTCCTTCGAGCAGAGGAGGCTGAGGGAAAACCTGATTGAGACGTGCAGAATTCTGAGGGGTATACCCAAGGTCAACAACCAGGGGCATTGATTTAATGTAAAGGGCACGGGTTTTGAAGAGAGATAACAAGGTGTAGAGCTGGATGAACACAGCAGGCCAAGCAGCATCAGAGGAGCAGGAAGGCTGACGTTTCAGGCCTAGACCCTTCTTCAGATTTGAGGAGTTCCTTTCACTCTGAGGGTAGAGGTGTAGCTGGAGCTCACCGTCTGAAATAGTGATAGAGAAGGAAAACCGCACGATATTTAAGAAGTCTACAGTTCAACACATGAAGTGACATGACCGACAAACCTACAGGGTATGTGCTGGCAATTTGGATGTTTTAATAGACGTAGATATGTAAAACATCTAGATAAATGTGAGGTGCTACATTTTGAAAACGCAAATCAGGGTGAGACTTATACACTTAATGGTAAGGTCCTGGGGAGTGTCGCTGAACAAAGAGACCTTGGGGAGCAGGTTCATAGTTCCTTGAAAGTGGAGTCGCAGGTAGACAGGGCGGTGAAGGTGGTGTTTGGTACGCTTGCCTTTATTGGTCAGTGCATTGAGTATAGGAGTTGGGAGGGTCATGTTGCGGCTGTACAGGACATTGGTTAGGGCCACTTTTGGAATACTGCGTTCAATTCTGGTCTCCCTGCTATAGGAAGAATGTTCTGAAACTTGAAAGGGTTCAGAAAAGATTTACAAGGATGTTGCCAGGGTTGGAGGGTTTGAGCTACAGGGAGAGGCTGAATAGGCTGGGGCTATTTTCCCTGGAGCGTTGGAGGCTGGAGGGGTGACCTTATAGAGGTTTATACAATCATGAGGGGCATGGATAGGGTGAATAGACAAGGTCTTTTCCCCCGGGCTGTGGGAGTACAAAACTAGAGACTCATAGGTTCAAGGTGAGATGGGAAAGATTTAAAAGGGACCTGAGGGGCAACTTTTTCACACAGAGGGTGGTGCGTGTATGGAACGAGCTGCCAGAGGAAGTGGTGGAGGCTGGTACAATTACAACATTTAAAAGGCATCTGGATGGGGACATGGATAGGAAGGGTTTAGAGGGATATGGGCCAAATGCTGGCAAATGGGACTAGATTAATTTAGGATATCTGGTCAGCATGGACGAGTTGGACAGAAGGGTCTGTTTCCGTGCTGTACAGCTTTATGGCTCTAAAGCAAACCTTTCACCCCACAAATCTGCTCCGGATCTGGCACATTTCAACAGCAACATTTCTATTAAAGGAGCTTCCTGACAGCAAGCCTGGGAGGTTTCATTGTTGAAGGTTAAGAGAAGGTTGTGATTGTTTCATTGAGAGGAAGGTGTATAGTTTTTATACCTGGGAACAATCGTGTTTCAACTTGTAAGTTGAAAGGAATTTGGGATCAAAATGCTTCAGTCCTAGCAACAGATTCAGACTCATCCAGCCCTGCACCTTGTTGTCTCAGACTCAAGAACAGTTTCTTCCCCACAGTTACCAGACTTTTGAATGGATCTCTTTAATATTAGTCTCTCTGTCTGCACCTCCTCAACAGCTGTAACCCTATACTGCCCTCTGTTCTGTGGCAATGATGCTGTTCGACAGTATGATCTGCCTGTAAAGCACATTAGACAATACTTCTCACTGCACCTCCACACAGATGACAATTATAAATCAAATCAAGTCTACAATGCTCCCTGTTGTCACAGCCAGGAGAGCAGAAGAAGCCATTTTGAGATCAGGTTACAGGCTACCCAGTAAATCTAGAGACGTCACAGACAGTTAGGAGGCTCTTAGTTTGGCTTTGTTCAGCCTACAGCAAAATGAGGTGTAGCGAGCATGGGATAGATTCAGTTTATATCTGAAGCCAGGAGAGATTTACTGTCCACAACACAGGAGAGAGCTCTTACTCAGATTGAATTTGTGGGAAACCAAAAGAGACTGAAGGATTTGCCCAGCTTGGGAACGAGAATGGAAAATCTACACGTCACCCTTGCAGAGAGTGAGAGCCCTGCTGTTACAAAGTTTACTGACCACCGAGGTGAAAAGGAAGGAACCCATTAGAATCTACAAACAACTGTGAACTGTTTAATGTGAGAAATGTAACCTCATTGTGACAAGTCAGGGAAAAAAAACTGTTTATTTCGATAGTTTTATGCCTCAACTTTCTGATGGAAGAGAGTAGTGTTTAGTGGAAGTTTGAATTTGACAAGAAAGGATAACAATCTTCGTGGGGATTGAGATGGGTTTTCATGAGAATGTTGGAATTCCATGTGAAAGGAAGTTCTGAATAAGACTGAGTTAGCCTTTCTCTGTTTCTCAAAAGAAGAAATGTCAAAGGACATGCTGCCTTTAAAGACGACCCGATCAAAAATGTGGGCTCTCAATCGGCCACCTCTCAGGTTAGTTGGTCAACAGGATGATAGTATCAAATGTTTGTTTGTTTGAAATTTCCTTTATGGCCATCATTGGTCAGGGACATGGTCCATCTCTAACTATGCTTGAACTGATTGGCTTGCTGAACCACTTCAGAGGGTCAGCCACATTGCCTTGGGCGTGTTCACTGCACTGTTTCTGATTATCAAAAATTATCCTGCCCTCTATTTTACTATGGCAAAACTCTGAAGCAGGCCATTCGGTCCGCCTGCCCTATGCCAGTGTTTCTGCTCAATGCAGGCTATCTCACCTCCACCCCTCTGTTCATTGCACACCCCCTGCTTCAACATCTCCTTATTTCCCTCGTGTGTTTATCCAGCTTCTCCCACGCCAGCCCCCAATACATTGACACGAATCAGCTTTGTGGGAGTGAGTCCCATATTCCACTCCCAACTCGCTGTGGGGTGTGTCCTACATTCCCCCCCAACTCCCTCTGGGATCGAGTCCCACATTCCCACCCAACTCCCTGTGGCAGTAAGTCCAAAATTCACCTCCCCCCCCGCAACTCCCTGTGGGAGTGAGTCCCACATTCATCCCCACTCCTTGTGGAATTAGTCCCACATTCCCCCCCCCCGCCCCTCCGCAC
>NW_025965725.1:39220-39785 GCF_021869965.1 Rhincodon typus | reverse complement strand
TCAAACTGATGAAGGTCGATTCACTTCAACTGCACCTCCCTCCCAGAGCTCCCTGAGACACCAAAACTCCATCCATTGACACTTAAGCACGCTCAACAATAGAACACTCATCTCTCTCTGGAGTATATCACACGAAAGTTTAACAACACTTTGACTTTTGGAAGTTCACCTCACCAAAGTCCGAAATTACAGGAAGCGCGGTCTGAAAATCCAAGTTTATGGTATCCATTGCTTCTGCTTTATTCACCCGACTAATATCCACAAAGCGCACTCAAGTCTAGTCCGACATGAGTTCCCTTTCCACCATGTATGTTGACAGTATCTTAAACTGGTATGATTTTCTAAGTGCCCAGCTAAGACTTCCAAAGGAATATCCTTACTCACTAATGTCCTTACGTCTCACTTAAATATCAGGGCTAATGCTCTTTTCAAATTCCACCTTATTGTTGTTAATAGCCCGCACTCTGGAAATTTTATCTCTCTACCGTGGTCAACTTGTAAACATGTCACTGTGCTGGCAATTAATTCGAAGCGTTAATCTTCATTTGTGCCATTGCGTACATCT
>NW_025965725.1:36526-38720 GCF_021869965.1 Rhincodon typus | reverse complement strand
TGTTTCTGCTTTCTCCACCGAACTAACATCCACAAAGCTCACTCAAGTCTAGTCCGACATGAGGTCCCTTTCCACCAAGTATGTTGACAGTATCTTAAACTGGTATGATTTTCTAAGTGCCCAGCTAAGACTTCCAAATTAATATCCTTACTCACTAATGTCCTAACGTCTCAGTTAAATATCAGGGCGAATGCTCTTTTCAAATTCCACCTTATTGTTTTTAATAGCCCGCACTCTGGAAATGTTATTTCTCTACCGTGGTCAACTTTTAACCATGGCACTGTGCTGGCAATTAGATCGAAACATTAATCTTCATTTGTGCAATTGTTTTGTCAATGCTTCTCGTGTTGAGGTAAAAAGTCTTGATTTTAGTTTTTCACAATTACTCTTTGTACTTTTCTGATTTGATCCTGATGTATGATTATCATCAATATAATGACTGAACTTGCTATGTTTGCTGACCCATTCTCCTCGCCTTTAATGTCGAGATGCTGTTCTATGAAGTCGACTGGTGACTTCAGATTTTGTCAAACTCCCGTCAACTATCAAGCCCTCACCACGACGTTTTTGCTTTCGTGGCCTACCCACACCACTATTCAGAAGATTCTTAGCAAAGAGGGTCACACTGACATGGATCGGGGAAGTGTGGTTATCCAAAGTGAGGCATCGCTTAGCAAAAACAACTGTCTGTGCTCTTCAGCAAAAGACTTGCTGCTTTGTTGCTGGAGCTTTCGCTTCAATCTCAAGTATTTATGATGTTTTTGGGCTGCAGGAAAATGAGTAAGAAAGACACGGGGCAACCAGAAGTGAAAGAGACAGGCAGACGGAGTGAAGGAGCAAGCGCTTAAAAGGACGTTGCTTGATGAATGGGAGTGTGAGAGCGCAGAGCTGCGGACAGCCTCTGGTGGCTGCAAAAGCCTACTACCCTGCTGTTCCCAGGCAGTCTCCCAGCCAAGTACAGACCAGGTGTGAGCCTGCGGAATTTCTGAGATCAGACAAGGTTAGACCTTATCAGACTAGCATGGCTGCAGGCACTTGCTGTTGGCATTTCTGGCTCCATAAAGGCACATAGCACGACACTGACAACACTCGTATTTCATCGCACAATCTGACTCTGAACAAACATTTCTTTTTCCTTTGCCTTTCTCTTCTATCTCTACCATCAATTCCTCTGCCGTACATGCCCGCACTCACTCTCACTCACAGATGCACTCACTCTCACTCAAACACACACACACACACACACACACACACACACACACACAGAAAAATTACAAGCCTTTCCCTTCACTTTCAGTACACAATAGGGCCAACTCATTTCACGCTCACTCACTCTGCTCCATTTCACCATGCATTCGCATCCAAGCTATTGTGCAACTAAACTCCTTTCTTAATTACAACCACAGTGACATACTCACACCACCACACTGTTCAGCCCCTACAGCCTCTGCCTCCATTCAATCATATCATGTCTCACCTCTTACCCAACTTCATACACCAGCCTCTGGCACTCGGCCTATATCCCTTCGTAACTTGGCTTCACTAAAATTTATCTAGCTCACATTTAACTTTCACAACTCATCCAGTATCCAGTGCACTTTGTCAAGAACACTTCCAAATATCTATCACCCTTTCTGATTCCTAACATCTCTGCGCAATGGTCTGGCTGTAAGTCTCACACTATGCCCCCTCGGTCTGCACACCAAAACCAGACGAAATACTTTATCTTTATCTACCCTCTCTTTTCCCATTCATATCTTGAAGCTTTTGATCAGAACACACACTGACATTCTCAATTCTACAGACAACAGGCCTAATTGCTAAGATCATTCATTCTATCTTGACCACTGAAGTCCAGGTATCATTTGTCAAAACCCACACTGAAAGCCCTCCGTTGACCAACATATCCTTCAGAAGGTGTGGTGCCCAGATCCGCTCACAGTAATCCAACTGGGTTGTAACCAGGGTTTTGTATAACTGCAGCATTAACTCAGGCCTCCTTCTACTCCAGTCCCCTACCTATAAAGGCCAGCAGTCCCTTAGCTTTCTTGATTATTTTCTGCACCTGTCCGTGATATTTTAAAGATCCAGGGACCCGAAACCCGAGGTCTCATTGGACATGCACTGTATTGAACTTCACACAGTCATGAAAATACCTTGATCTGTTCTTTCTTGGTCCAAAGTGGATAACCTC
>NW_025965725.1:34820-36426 GCF_021869965.1 Rhincodon typus | reverse complement strand
TGCCACAGATTTGCGAATTCACTTCGTCTACCTTTATGCCTCTGCAATTTTATACTTATCATCTGCACAGTCTACTGCATCTGCTGGTCTCTGCATCTTTCCTATTCAGCAGGATCTATGCTGATATTTTTGTCCATGACTGCTTTCTACTGTGAAGCGGAGCTTTTCTGTCTCAGGGGTATAAACTGGTTTTCTATTGTGTTCAATGTTTCTTTAAATATCCTCCGCTGTTCTTCAGCTGTTTTAGCCATCAGCAGAACTTCCCACATTATTGTGGATCGTCTCTGTCTCGTCTCGCTCCTAAATCCTAAACTCTAGCAGCTGATTCATGCTTTTCGCTTTCAAACACCGCGTTGAACTTGGTCATGTTATGATCCCCATATCATAAATGTGTACGCACAATTAGGTCACTAATTAAATCCAAATCAACACTCATTACTAAATACTATATTGCTTCTCCACATGGTGCATACTGGCCATAACGCAGTAGCAAACGATACCGGCAACACTCTAGACATTCACTACCTTTCTAACAGGTGCTTGTTTACCTCTCCCAATCTTTGTTAAACTTAAAATCCCTCATGAGTAGTACTCTGTCTTTGTTACATATTGCCTCTTTTCAGCATTTTTACAATCCACGAGTTCAGAGTTGCTTCCAGGGACGCTGTACATATCACCTACTACAGTTTTACGTCCTTTACAGTTCCTCAGTTCCATCCACGTGGTCTCCACTGAATGCTTTTCCCTCATTATATCCTCTCTCAACATTCAAGTAATTTTGTTTCCAATCACTGACACTACTCCACCAATTTCCACAGCCGCCCTGTGACACGATCCTGTATCCTCGCTCCGCGCTATTGATCTTCGAGAATCCATCCTTTTGTTTTCCTCAATCTGCAGCACGTTCTCCTCGTGGTCAACATCTCACACGAGACTGCTCCAACATTCAAACTGATGAAGGTCGATTCACTTCAACTGCACCTCCCTCCCAGAGCTCCCTGAGACACCAAAACTCCATCCATTGACACTTAAGCACGCTCAACAATAGAACACTCATCTCTCTCTGGAGTATATCACACGAAAGTTTAACAACACTTTGACTTTTGAAAGTTCACCTCACCAAAGTCCGAAATTACAGGAAGCGCGGTCTGAAAATCCAAGTTTATGGTATCCATTGCTTCTGCTTTATTCACCCGACTAATATCCACAAAGCGCACTCAAGTCTAGTCCGACATGAGTTCCCTTTCCACCATGCATGTTGACAGTATCTTAAACTGGTATGATTTTCTAAGTGCCCAGCTAAGACTTCCAAAGGAATATCCTTACTCACTAATGTCCTTACGTCTCACTTAAATATCAGGGCTAATGCTCTTTTCAAATTCCACCTTATTGTTGTTAATAGCCCGCACTCTGGAAATTTTATCTCTCCACCGTGGTCAACTTGTAAACATGTCACTGTGCTGGCAATTAATTCGAAGCGTTAATTTTCATTTGTGCCATTGCGTACATCTATGATTTGTCAATGCTTCTTGTGTTCAGATAATAAGTCTTGATTTTAGTTTTTCACAATTACTCTTTGTACTTTTCTTATTTGATCCTGATGGAT
>NW_025965725.1:30854-34320 GCF_021869965.1 Rhincodon typus | reverse complement strand
TGCAGATGATAAGTATAAAATTGCAGAGGCATAAAGGTAGACGAAGTAAATGCCCAAAGCTGTGGAAAAAGTAATTGAATGGAAGCAATAGTGAGGTTATCCGCTTTGGACCAAGAAAGAACTGATCAAGGTATTTTCTGGACGGTGTGAAGTTCAATACAGTGCACGTCCAATGAAACCTCGGAGTTCGGGTGCTTATATCTTCAAAATGTCTTCATCAGGTGCAGAAAATAATCAAGAAAGCTAAGGGACTGCTGGCCTTTATAGGTAGGGGACTGGAGTAGAAGGATGCCTGAGTTAATGCTGCAGTTATACAAAACCCTGGTTATAACTCACTTGGATTACTGTGAGCGGATCTGGGCACCACACATTCTGAAGGATATGTTGGTCAACGGAGGGGTTTCAGTGTGGGTTTTGACAAAAGATACCTGGACTTCAGTGGTCAAGGTGGAATGAACGATCTTACCAATTAGAACCGATGTCTGTAGAATTGAGAATGTCAATGTGTGGTCTGATCAAAATCTTCCAGATATGAATGCGAAAAGAGAGGGTCGATAAAGAAAAAATGTTTCATCTGGTTTTGGTCTGCAGACCGATGGGGCATTGTGTGAGGCTTACGGCCAGACCATTGCGCAGAGATGTTAGGAATCACAAAGGGTGGTAGATATTTGGAAGTGTTCTTGACAAAGTGCAGTGGATACTAAATAATTTTATAAATTGAAATATGAGCTAGATAAATTTTAGTGAAGCCAAGGTACGAAGGAATAGAGGCCAAGTGCCAGAGACTGGTGTATGAAGTTGGGTGAGAGGTGAGCCATGACGTTATTGAATGGAGGCAGAGGCTGGAGGACATGTCTCATTGGATATGCACTGTATTGAACTTCACTCTGTCCTGAAAATACCTTGATCTGTTCTTTCTTGGTCCAAAATGGATAACCTCACTGTTGCTTCCATTCGACTCCTTTAGCCACAGCTTTGCTAATTCACTTCGTCTGCCTTTATCCCTCTGCAGTTTTAGGCTTATCGTCTGCACAGTCTACTGCACCTGCTGGTCTCTGCATCTTTCCTACTCAGCAGGATCCTTTACAGTTCCTCAGTTCCATCCACGCGGTCTCCACTGAATGCTTTTCCCTCATTATATCCTCTCTCAACATTCAAGTAATTTTGTTTCCAATCACTGACGCTACTCCACCAATTTCCACAGCCGCCCTGTGACACGATCCTGTATCCTCGCTCCGCGCTATTGATCTTCGAGAGTCCATCCTTTTGTTTTCCTCAATCTGCAGCACGTTCTCCTCGTGGTCAACATCTCACACGAGACTGCTCCAACATTCAAACTGATGAAGGTCGATTCACTTCAACTGCACCTCCCTCCCAGAGCTCCCTGAGACACCAAAACTCCATCCATTGACACTTAAGCACGCTCAACAATAGAACACTCATCTCTCTCTGGAGTATATCACACGAAAGTTTAACAACACTTTGACTTTTGGAAGTTCACCTCACCAAAGTCCGAAATTACAGGAAGCGCGGTCTGAAAATCCAAGTTTATGGTAGCCATTGCTTCTGCTTTATCCACCCAACTAATATCCACAAAGCGCACTCAAGTCTAGTCCGGCATGAGTTCCCTTTCCACCATGTATGTTGACAGTATCTTAAACTGGTATGATTTTCTAAGTGCCCAGCTAAGACTTCCAAAGGAATATCCTTACTCACTAATGTCCTTACGTCTCACTTAAATATCAGGGCTAATGCTCTTTTCAAATTCCACCTTATTGTTGTTAATAGCCCGCACTCTGGAAATTTTATCTCTCTACCGTGGTCAACTTGTAAACATGTCACTGTGCTGGCAATTAATTCGAAGCGTTAATCTTCATTTGTGCCATTGCGTACATCTATGATTTGTCAATGCTTCTTGTGTTCAGATAATAAGTCTTGATTTTAGTTTTTCACAATTACTCTTTGTACTTTTCTTATTTGATCCTGATGGATGATTATCATCAATATAATGACTGAACTTGCTATGTTTGCTGACCCATTCTCCTCGCCTTTAACCATGTCCAGACGCTGTTCTATGAAGTCAACTGGTGATTTCAGATTTTGTCAAACTCCCATCACCTATCAAGCCCTCACCACGACGTTTTTGCTTTCGTGGCTTATCCACACCACTATTTAGAAGATTCTTAGCAAAGAGGGTCACACTGACATGGATCGGGGAAGTGTGGTCATCCAAAGTGAGGCATCGCTTGGCAAAAAACAACTATTTGTGCTCTTCAGCAAAAGACTTGCTGCTTTTTTTGCTGGAGCTTTCGCTTCAATCTCAAGTATTTATGATGATTTTGTGGACTGCAGGAAAATGAGTAAGAAAGACACATGGCAACCAAAAGTGAAAGAGTCAGGCAGACGGAGCAAAGAGTTAAAAGGATGTTGCGGAGAGTGCAGAGTTGCGGGCAGCCTCTGGTGGCTGTAGAAAGCCGACAGCACTGGGCACTCCCAGGTGGTCGCCCATCCACGTGCTAACAAAGCCTGAGTCGGCTTGGCTTGTGAGAGCAGACAAGATCGGGTGTCTTCAGGGTCGTACAGCCACACACATCAACAGCTCGCATTTCTGGCTCCGTAAAGGCACACAGCACTACACTGAAAACACGCGTATTTCATCATGAAATCTGACTCTAGTCAAACATTTCTTTTTCCTTTGACTTTCTATTCTACTATCTCCACTGTCAATTCCTCTGCCGTACATGCACACACTCACTCTCACTCACACACGCACACACAAATTACAAGCCTTTCCCTTCACTTTCAGTACACAACAGGGCCAACTCATTTCACACTCACTCACTCTGCTCCATTTCAACATTCATTCGCATCCAAGCTACTCTGCAACTAAACTCCTTTCTAAATTACATCCACAGTGACATACTCACACCACCACGCTGTTCAGCCCCTACAGCCTCTGCCTCCATTCAATCACATCATGGCTCACCTCTCACCCAACTTCGTACACCAGCCTCTGGCACTTGGCCAATATCCCTTCGTACCTTGTCTTCACTAACATTTATCTAGCTCTCATTTAAATTTAACAACACAACCAGTATCCACTGCACTTTGTCAAGAACACTTCCAAACATCTACCACCCTTTGTGATTCCTAACACCTCTGCACAATGGTCTGGCCGTAAGCCTCACACTATGCCCCCTCGGTCTGCATACCAAAACCAGATGAAATACTTCGTCTTTATCTACCCTCTCTTTTCCCATTTATGTCTGGAAGACTTTGATCAGACCACACATTAACTTTCTCAATTCTACAGACAACATGCCCAATTGCTAAGATCTTTCATTCGATCTTGACCACTGAAGTCCAGGTATCATTTGTCAAAACCCACACTGAAACCTCTCCGTTGACCAAAATATCCCTCAGAAGGTGTGGTGCCCAGATCCGCTCACAGTAATCCAACTGGGTT
>NW_025965725.1:29324-30354 GCF_021869965.1 Rhincodon typus | reverse complement strand
AACACTCATCTCTCTCTGGAGTATATCACACGAAAGTTTAACAACACTTTGACTTTTGGAAGTTCACCTCACCAAAGTCCGAAATTACAGGAAGCGCGGTCTGAAAATCCAAGTTTATGGTATCCATTGCTTCTGCTTTATTCACCCGACTAATATCCACAAAGCGCACTCAAGTCTAGTCCGACATGAGTTCCCTTTCCACCATGCATGTTGACAGTATCTTAAACTGGTATGATTTTCTAAGTGCCCAGCTAAGACTTCCAAAGGAATATCCTTACTCACTAATGTCCTTACGTCTCACTTAAATATCAGGGCTAATGCTCTTTTCAAATTCCACCTTATTGTTGGTAATAGCCCGCACTCTGGAAATTTTATCTCTCTACCGTGGTCAACTTGTAAACATGTCACTGTGCTGGCAATTAATTCGAAGCGTTAATCTTCATTTGTGCCATTGCGTATATCTATGATTTGTCAATGCTTCTTGTGTTCAGATAATAAGTCTTGATTTTAGTTTTTCACAATTACTCTTTGTACTTTTCTTATTTGATCCTGATGGATGATTATCATCAATATAATGACTGAACTTGCTATGTTTGCTGACCCATTCTCCTCGCCTTTAACCATGTCCAGACGCTGTTCTATGAAGTCAACTGGTGATTTCAGATTTTGTCAAACTCCCATCACCTATCAAGCCCTCACCACGACGTTTTTGCTTTCGTGGCTTATCCACACCACTATTTAGAAGATTCTTAGCAAAGAGGGTCACACTGACATGGATCGGGGAAGTGTGGTCATCCAAAGTGAGGCATCGCTTGGAAAAAAACAACTATTTGTGCTCTTCAGCAAAAGACTTGCTGCTTTTTTTGCTGGAGCTTTCGCTTCAATCTCAAGTATTTATGATGATTTTGTGGACTGCAGGAAAATGAGTAAGAAAGACACATGGCAACCAAAAGTGAAAGAGTCAGGCAGACGGAGCAAAGGAACAAGCAGTTAAAAGGATGTTGCGGAGAGTGCAGAGCTGCGGGCAGCC
>NW_025965725.1:27840-28824 GCF_021869965.1 Rhincodon typus | reverse complement strand
CAATTAATTCGAAGCGTTAATCTTCATTTGTGCCATTGCGTACATCTATGATTTGTCAATGCTTCTTGTGTTCAGATAATAAGTCTTGATTTTAGTTTATCACAATTACTCTTTGTACTTTTCTTATTTGATCCTGATGGATGATTATCATCAATATAATGACTGAACTTGCTATGTTTGCTGACCCATTCTCCTCGCCTTTAACCATGTCCAGACGCTGTTCTATGAAGTCAACTGGTGATTTCAGATTTTGTCAAACTCCCAAAACCTATCAAGCCCTCACCACGACGTTTTTGCTTTCGTGGCTTATCCACACCACTATTTAGAAGGTTCTCAGCAAAGAGGGTCACACTGACATGGATCGGGGAAGTGTGGTCATCCAAAGTGAGGCATCGCTTGGAAAAAAACAACTATTTGTGCTCTTCAGCAAAAGACTTGCTGCTTTTTTTGCTGGAGCTTTCGCTTCAATCTCAAGTATTTATGATGATTTTGTGGACTGCAGGAAAATGAGTAAGAAAGACACTTGGCAAGAAAAAGTGAAAGAGACAGGGAGACGGAACGAATGAGCAAGCAGTTAAAAGGATGGCGCTTAACAAATGGGACTGTGAGAGTGTGGAGCTGCGGACAGCTGCAAATGGCGACAGCACGTGATATCCCCAAGCAGGTTCCCATCCAAGCACGACCGCAGCTGGGGTCAGCTTAGTTTTGGAGATCAGAGATGACAGGGTGTTTTCAGACTACTATGGCCGTAGGCATTTGCTGCCTGCATTTCTGACTCCTTGGAGACACGTACCCAACTTCTCATTCTCTTCTCTGCTTTACACCATTTAACTGGAGCCACAAATTTATATCGCACTATTCCTTTCCTCTTGCTCTACAACCTATTCTCCTTCTTTCTGCTCTCACACACACAAACTCCAACTCCAATCTAACACTGTCCATAAGAACACACTCTCACAAATCAGACACCACAAACATATTCAA
>NW_025965725.1:26614-27340 GCF_021869965.1 Rhincodon typus | reverse complement strand
GAACGAATGAGCAAGCAGTTAAAAGGATGGCGCTCAACAAATGGGACTGTGAGAGTGTGGAGCTGCGGACAGCTGCAAATGGCGACAGCACGTGATATCCCCAAGCAGGTTCCCATCCAAGCACGAATGCAGCTGGGGTCAGCTTAGTTTTGGAGATCAGAGAAGACAGGGCGTTTTCAGACTAGTATGGCCGTAGGCATTGGCTGCCTGCATTTCTGACTCCTTGGAGACAAGTACCCAACTTTTAATTCACTTCTGTGTTTTACACCATTTAACTGGAGCCACAAATTTATATCGCACTATTCCTTTCCTCTTGCTCTCCGACCTATTCTCCTTCTCTCTGCTCTCACACACACAAACTCCAACTCCAATCTAACACTGCCCATAAGAACACACTCTCACAAATCAGACACCACAAACATATTCAACACCATCACGGCTCATCCCATTCTGGCCTTAACTCCATCATCCTGCCAGCCTCACAATTCCAAAAATCCATCATCCCCCTCCATTAACAAATTCTCTCAATAAGTCACGGGATAAATCGCATCAACAAGGCGCCACTGCTTTCAGCGTTCTTCATTGTCTCACGTATATCTTCAAAACTGCCCTTCTTGCACCAGATACTACCTCACCCACTCACCCCCTCCCTCACTCATGCACTCCAAATATCTGCTCACTCATCACTGACAGTGCCCACCCTCGGGAGGCAGCTTTTCCTCCCGG
>NW_025965725.1:25046-26114 GCF_021869965.1 Rhincodon typus | reverse complement strand
AAGTCTTCCAGACATAAATGGGAAAAGAGAGGGTAGATAAAGACGAAGTATTTCATCTGGTTTTGGTATGCAGACTGAGGGGGCATAGTGTGAGGCTTACGGCCAGACCATTGTGCAGAGGTGTTAGGAATCACAAAGGGTGGTAGATGTTTGGAAGTGTTCTTGACAAAGTGCAGTGGATACTGGTTGTGTTGTTAAATTTAAATGAGAGCTAGATAAATGTTAGTGAAGACAAGGTACGAAGGGATATTGGCCAAGTGCCAGAGGCTGGTGTACGAAGTTGGGTGAGAGGTGAGCCATGATGTGATTGAATGGAGGCAGAGGCTGTAGGGGCTGAACAGCGTGGTGGTGTGAGTATGTCACTGTGGATGTAATTTAGAAAGGAGGTTAGTTGCAGAGTAGCTTGGATGCGAATGAATGTTGAAATGGAGCAGAGTGAGTGAGTGTGAAATGAGTTGGCCCTGTTGTGTACTGAAAGTGAAGGGAAAGGCTTGTAATTTGTGTGTGCGTGTGTGAGTGAGAGTGAGTGTGTGCATGTACGGCAGAGGAATTGACAGTGGAGATAGTAGAATAGAAAGTCAAAGGAAAAAGAAATGTTTGACTAGAGTCAGATTTCATGATGAAATACGCGTGTTTTCAGTGTAGTGCTGTGTGCCTTTACGGAGCCAGAAATGCGAGCTGTTGATGTGTGTGGCTGTACTAGCCTGAAGACATCCGATCTTGTCTGTTCTCACAAGCCAAGCCGACTCAGGCTTTGTTAGCACGTGGATGGGCGACCACCTGGGAGTGCCCAGTGCTGTCGGCTTTCTACAGCCACCAGAGGCTGCCCGCAACTCTGCACTCTCCGCAACATCCTTTTAACTCTTTGCTCCGTCTGCCTGACTCTTTCACTTTTGGTTGCCATGTGTCTTTCTTACTCATTTTCCTGCAGTCCACAAAATCATCATAAATACTTGAGATTGAAGCGAAAGCTCCAGCAAAAAAAGCAGCAAGTCTTTTGCTGAAGAGCACAAATAGTTGTTTTTTTGCCAAGCGATGCCTCACTTTGGATGACCACACTTCCCCGAT
>NW_025965725.1:21552-24546 GCF_021869965.1 Rhincodon typus | reverse complement strand
GATGCTGCTTGGCCTGCTGTGTTCATCCAGCTCTACACCTTGTTATCTCAGATTCTCCAGCATCTGCAGTTCCTACTATCTCCTGCAGAGATGTCCTGTGGCTGAGATGGTTAACCTCTGACAACCACAACCATTTTTCTTTGTGTTAGGTCTGGCTTTAACCAGTAGAGAGTTTTGCCCTGATTCTCCATTAATTCTGTTTTTTTTTCTAGGGTACCTTGATGCCGTACTTAGTCAAAATGTTTTAATTCACTCGTTGGATCTGGATGTTGCTGGCTGCATTTATTGCCTGACTCTGAATGCTCTTGACAAGATGGTGATGAGCAACCGTCTTGAACTGCTGCAGCCCATGTGCTGTAGGTAGACCCACAATCCTGTAAGAGAGGGGATTTCAGGACTTTGACCTAATATCACTGAAGGAATGGCAGTATATTTCCATGTCACAATGGTGAATGCTGCCTTGATGTTAAGACAGGTATTCTCATCTGGGGCTGCACCACTTCTGCATCTATCACCTAAGGGATGAAGCTGGCTTGCAAAGAAAGTCTTGATGCATTGAAAACAAAATGATGGATATTTTCTCCAAACATAAATTCCCAACAGTTAAGAGGAATTAGCAAAATTATTTTGTGTGAACTATTAATAAAGGGATAGGATTACCCTCACCAATGGCATTCACATTGTTTTGTGGAAGCTGCTGTTCGATGAAAAACAGAATAAACATCACTATGCTGTTCTCTCTTTAGTTGAATTTTTACTTATAAACATAAAAACAGACAATGTAAACATAGTGAAGACAAAAATCTTTTGACCAGGTCTTGACCTTCATAGAAATTGCACATCAATCTCTAATTTTGAGGTAAGTAGAATAGATATCCTTCACTCCTAACTGTACATTTCAAACCAGCTATTGTTCATCAGCATAAATGATTGCATTGCAAAGCACTTGTCCAGAGGTTGTAATTCCTATCAATAAAATACCTAAATCTAGCATATGAAATGACTGTGCAAACAGCTTACCATTTGTGGTTCACAGGATATGATGGAGCTAATGTTTGTATGAGAAATGTCACATCTGCTCCACTGATAGGATTCATAGCTTCTCACACAGGACTAGGTTAGATTAAGTTATGAGATGTGAAAGCAAGAGAAGTCAGCAAGTGTGAAAACAAGAACTTAGGTATTAATGTAGCATTTGAATGTTGAAAGAGAAGAAATAATAAATAAGTAAGCCCTCTGGAGCAGGTATGATAATGGGGGACTGGTTGGGAGAATTGGATCAGCTGACCCACATTGGATTCCTGGCATTTGGAATACTGTCCCCAGTTAGGAAAGGGATCAAATAAGCCTGATGCAGGAGTCCTGCCCACCAGCAATGGGATGTCAACTGGACTCATTAATAAAACATTTAAAGCCAATTATTCCTGAGCCCAGTGGAATTTATTGGTGGCTTAGGGATTTAATGGGAGTTGCCCAGCTTTTCTTGCACTTCTCAAAAACCAGCTGCCAAAACTATATCAAATTGCGGAGTGTCAGGGGGTTCAATTGTTCATGGACAGTTAGTGCTGGATTGTAGGATTTGATGTCTGACGTGGCGCCACTGAAGGCTACCCCATCCTGATCTCTGAATCCCCTGCTCCCCCTGTCCAGACAGACCACCCCCACCTATCCCCCCCCACCCCACTCCACCTCCACTGCTCTCATCCCATCCTTAGCTATCATCAGGTGTCCAATGACAAGCCTTGGTTAGGTCATCTGAATGTTACTGGTAGCAGTCTCCGCCCCCTAATGAAGATGACGGCAGTGGTGAGCTTCAAATTGGTGACTGGTTGGCAGCTCTCAGGGGAACTGTGGGATTACTGCCCCAAACCTAACCCCTGAATCCTAAATCCTGTGGGAGACCCAACACAGTCCAAACAGGTTCTTAATCAGAACAGGCCCCCACTGAAACAGCATGGACCTTGCATCATTTCTCTAACTGGACGGCAAGAGTAACCCCATCACAATAACAAAATTCCAGCCACTGATAAGCAACAGCAAAAAGAAAGCACCCACATTTAGAGTCAACTATTACTATAATAACCCATGAGCTAATGAGGAATGAATTGATGTATTAAAGATACTGAAAGAAGCTAGCCCAAAAATCCCATCAGAGAATCAGCAGGAAACTACATTCATTTCTTCCATTTTCTGATCAGATTCCTGAACCTTTAGGGAGGGGGAGTAGGTGAAACATAGGAACAGGAGTAGTCCTTTCAGCCCAGCCCAACTTACCTGCTCTGCAATTTAATACGATCATGGCTAATTGGAGACTCAATGCATTTTACCCACACTATCCCCAGAACCCTTTGTGCCAGTAGTAGCCAGAAATGTATCAATTTCTATATTAAATTTACACAAAGACTGAGTTTCCAAAGACCCTGCGGTAGAGAATCCAAAGATTCAATCTGAGTAAAAAAGTTTCTCCTCATTTCAGTCCTAAATAACATCCACCTTCTTTTTAAATTGTACCCTCTGGTTCTAGATTCTAGATGGAGAAACATCTTAGCTACATCTAGCTTACCTATCCCTTTAAGTATTTTGTAAGTTTAAACAAAATCACCTCTCATTCATCCAAGCTCTAAAGAATACATGTTCAATTTAGCCAATTCTCCTTCATAGGACAGTCCCACATCCCAGGGAACAAGTCTGGTGAACCTTCATTGCACTCCCCTCTGAGCCAGTAATAACTTTCCTGTGGTAAGGAGACCAAAACTGCACACAATATTTAGAAACAGTATAACCACATTTCGGTACATTTAAAGAAAGACTGCCACTCCAGTACTTAAAACTTTCCGTTAGCCTTCCAAATAGCTTGCTGCACCTGCACGTTAGCCTTCACAAAGGTGCCCCAAGTCCTTTATGCACATCTACACTTGCTAACCTGTCACCATTTTAGAAATAGAGATAACAAGATGTAGAGCTGGATGAACACAGCAGGCCAAGCAGCATCAG
>NW_025965725.1:13127-21052 GCF_021869965.1 Rhincodon typus | reverse complement strand
CATTAACTCTGATTTTCTTCACAGATGCTGCCAGACCTGCTGAGCTTTTCCAGCAACTTCTGTTTTTGTTCCTCAGCAGTATGTCCCTGCTCTTGTATTCTAGCCATCTTGAAATCAATGTGAACATTGCATTTGCCTTTCTAACTGCCAACTAAACCTGCATGTTAACCTTAAGAGAATCCTGAACTAGGATTCCTAAGTCCCTTTGTGCTTCAAATTTCTAAGACTTTTCCCATTTAAAAAATATTCTATGCCTCTATTCTTCCTGAAAAAGTGCATAACCTCACCTTTCCCACATTGCATTCCATCAGCCACTTCTTTACCCATTTGCATAGCCTAAGTCCTTCTGCAGCCTCCCCACTTTGTCATCACTACCTACCCCTCCACCTATCTTTGTATCATCTGCAAACTTAGCAACAATGCCCTCAGTTCCTTTGACCAGATCATTAATGTACAACATGAATAGTTATGGTCCCAACACTGACCCCTGCTGAAAAACACTTGTCATCAGCTGCCATCCTGAAATAAACCCCTTTATCCCCATTCTCTGCCTTCCGCTAGTTAGCCGATCATCCATTCATGCCACCACCTTGCCCCTAATCCCAATAGGCTCTTATCTTATTTAGCAGCCTCCTGTGCTGCACCTAGGCCCCCTGGAAATCCAAATAGATCATATCCACTGCCTTTCATTTGTCTAACTTGCTCTTTACCTCCTTAAAGAATTCTAACAGATTTGTCAGGCATGACCTTCCCATGATGAAGCCATGCTGGCTGAGCCTTATTTTACCATGTACTTGCAAGTAGTCCACAATCTCATCCTTAATAGTGGACTCTAAAATCTTACCAATGTCCAAAGTCAGGCTAACCAGCCCATAATTTCCCATTTTTTGCCTCCTGTCTTCTCCTAAGGGCGTTACATCAACCATTTTCCAGTCTTCTGGGACCCTCCTTGACTCCAGTGATTCCTGAAAGCTTGCCATCAATGCCTCCGAAATCTGCTCAGCTGTCTCCTTCAGAACTCCATAGTCTATCTGCTCTGGATGATTTATCCACCTTCTGACCCTTCAGATTTCCCAGTACCTTCTCCTTAGTGATGGCCATTACACGCACCTCTGCCCCAACTCTCATGAAGTTCTAGTATGCGGCTGGTGTCTCCCACCATGTAGACTAATGCAAAACACCTATTCAGTTCCTTCCCTATGACTACTTGTCCAGCGTCGTTTTCCAGGGTCCAATATCCACACTTGCCTCTCTCTTACCTTTTTATATATCTAAAGCAACTCTTACAATCTTCTTTAATATTACTTGCTAGCTTACCCTCATATCTCATCCTCTCTGCCTTTATTGCTTTTTAAGTTGCCCTCAGCTTGTTTCTAAAGGTTTTCCCAACCTCTGATAGAGAAGAAGATGCTGACTACAGGAAGATATCAATGGTTGGTTGAGTAGGTGGAAAAGTAGCAAATGGAATTTAATCTTCTATGAAGTCAATGAAGTGCAAAGTTATACATTTGGGCAAACAAAACAAGGAATACACAATAAACAGGAGGTCTTTGAGAGGGGAAAGGTACATGAGAGACTTTGGAGTGCAGATCTCTGAAAGTGGCAGGACAGGTGGATAAAGTTGTAAAATGGATATATAGGACACTTTCCGTCATTGGGCAAAGTATTGGATTGCAAAGCAAGTATGTAAAGCTGGATCTACATAAAACATGGTTATGCCACATCTGGAATTTTGTTCTGGTCATCACATTACATGAAGAGCATATTGCTCTGGAGAAGCGAACAGAGGAAATTTACAAGAATATTGCTAGGGCTTGAGAATTGCAGATAAGGAGAAAAATAGGATAGGCTTGGATTGGTTTCCTTAGAACAGAGAGGGCTGAAAGGTGACCTAATCAAGGTATACAAAATAATGAGGAATTTTGAAAGAATGGACAGGGAAGACCTGTTCCCACTAGCAGAGAGGTACACAGATTTAAGATGATTGGTGGAAGATTTAGAGGTGACATGAGGAACAACCTTTTCACCCAGAAGGTGTTGAGTGTCTGGAAGTCACTGCCCGATTTAGTGGTTGAGGGGAAACCCTCCAACTCATTTGGAAATAATCTGGATCTCCTCCTGAAGCACTGGATCCAGCAAGTGCTGATAAACAGGATTAGAATGAGTGGCTACTTCAAACAACTGTTCAGACGTAATGGGCTGAATGGCCTTTTTCTGTGCTGTTTCTATGGTTCTAAGTTGAAATTAATGACTGTAACTGTAAAAATGACTGAATGGGCCATATTGAGATATTGTGCGTTTAAACTTAGACACATTGTGAAAGTGATATAACAGTGATGATTTAGAGGAAAGCAACAAGAAGCATGGAATCATAGAAAATAGGTGCAGGAGTAGGCCGTTCAGCCGTTTGAGCCTGCACCACCATTTAATACCATAATGGCTGATCATGCAATTTCAATATCCCATTCCTGCTTTCTCTCCATGCCCCCAATTCCTTCAGCCATAAGGGCAACATCCAGTTCCCTTCTTAAATAAATCTAACAAACAGGCCCCAGAAGCTTCCTGTGGGAGAGAATTCCACAGGTTCATGACTCTCAGTGAAGAAATTCTTCCTCATCTCAGTCCTGAATGGCTTCCCCTTATTCTTAGACTATGATCCCTACTTCTGGACTTCCCCAACATCAGGAACATTCTTCCTGCATCTAGCCTGTTCAGTCCCATCAGGATTTTATATGTTTCTATGAAATCCAGACCCCCACCCCACCCTCATTCTTCTAAATGCCAGTGAGTACAAGCCCAGTCAATCCATTCTTTTCATATGTCAGTCCTACCATCCGGGAATCAATCCGGTGAACCTTTGCAAGAATGTCCTTTCTCAGACTAGGAGACCAAAACTGCACACAACACTCAAGGTGTGGCCTCACCAAGGCCCTGTATAACTGCAGCAAGACATCCCTACTCCTACACTCAAATGTTCTCGCTATGAAGGCCAGCATGCCATTAGCTTTCCTCACTATCTGCTACACCTGCAAGCCAACCTTCAGTAACTATTCCACCACAAAACCCAGGTCTCATTGCACCTCATCTTTTCCTAAACTGCCACCTTTCAGATAATAATCTGCCTTCCTGTTTTGTGACCAAAGTGGACAACTTCACATTTATCCACATTATATTGCATTTGCCAAATATTTGCCCAGTCAGTCTGTCCAAGTCACCCTGCAGCCTCTTAGCATCCTCCTCACAGCACACACTGCCACTCAGCTTAGTGTCATCTGCAAATTTGGAGATTGTGCTTTCAATTCCTTCGTTCAAATTGTTAAAGTATATTGTGAACAGCTATGGTACCTCACTCGTCACTGCCTGTCACTCTGAAAAGGATTTGTTTATTCCAACTCAGTGCTTCCTGTCTGCCAGGAAAATGGTTTGAGAGAAGATATGATACAGCCTTGAATTCTTTTTGCTGCGTTGATGCCGATGTTGATAAATTATTTTATATATGTACCAACTGTTTCCTAGCTACAACCAGTACTGAAGAAGGGGCACTTGACCCAAAAAGTTAAGTCTGCTTCCTCTCCACAGATTCTGCCAGACCGACTGAGTTTTTCCAGCAATTTCTGTTTGTGTTTTTGATCATTTATTTCACTTGGTTTGTCAGGTGCAGAAGTAGAGAGCGTTGTTTTAAGTATAGCAAGACAGGTTAGAAGGAATGTTTTCTTTCTACACAGAACAACAAATATATGGTGACAGGGATCTCAAATGCCAGCTGAAGAGCCACTGAGAGCCCATATTGAATCAGAGATAGTAGGAACTGCAGATGCTGGAGAATCCGAGACAACAAGGTGCAGGGCTGGATGAACACAGCAGGCCAAGCAGCATCATAGGAGCAGAGAGGCTGACGTTTCGGGCCTAGACCCTTCATCAGAAAAGGGGGAGGGGAAGGGGGTTCTGAAATAAATAGGGAGAGAGTGGGAGGCAGATAGAAGATGGATAGAGGAGAGGATAGGTCCGAGACAACAAGGTGCAGGGCTGGATGAACACAGCAAGCCAAGCAGCATCATAGGAGCAGAACAGCCCATATTGTCTCTTTTCAGGAAGGTCCATCAAACCATGTGGCACAGCTGTAATATCATCAGATTAGTACTCTAGAACCTTGTGCCAATGGGGATACAGGTCCAAATCCCACTGTGGCAGATGATGAAATGTGAAAATCTGTCATCCTTACCTAATCTGACTGCATGTGACTCCAGACCCACAGCGATTTGATTGACTCTTAATCACCCTCTGGTCAGTTAGAGATGAACAATAAGTTGGCTGAGTCAGTAAGACCCACAGGCCACAAAAGAATCAATTAGAAAATACATAAGGGATTAAATGGCTTCATCCAAAGACAGGCACTAAGGCAATGCAACAAGGTAATTTGTTTATTTCTGCATGGAGTATTCAATAGTTTATTTTTGATAAAGTTGGTATGGAATGGTAGTTTCATGGTGACTTTCATTTCAAAATTTTTGCCAGACTTTAGAACATAAAATGTAGAACATAGAACAGTACAGCCCAAGAGATGTGAATGAAAATCATAAGGTTAAAAAAAAGTCACTGAAGAGTATACAATAAATTTTATACAACAACTGAGCTCTGAAGAGGGGTCACTGGACCTGGAACATTAACTCTGAATACTCTCCACAGATGCTGCCAGACCTGCTGAGATTTTCCAGCAATTTCTGCTGTTGTTTCAGATTTCCAGTATCTTTGGTTTTAAGGTCAATTTTATGTTCGACATACCACTAGTTTATATGATTAACTATATTGGGTATACTTTACTTTCTCATGTGGAAGCTGGCTGTGTGGGGGAGTGGGGGTCTCTATGAAATTGTGATGGAAACTGAGTCATAGAGTGACTACCACCTTCCCTATGTGCCTAATTAAGGCAGAGTTGAAATAGGCCGTAGAGGATCTTTCTGCCTGGTGGCGACCAGAAGTTTGTAAGTGGCCGATTAATGGTCACATGAAGACCTCATCGAACCATTGGGTATTATAACAGCAGAAGGAGCAAGGGTGGGAAGGCTGTGCAAAACTACCTGGTGGTTTACATGTGGGTTCGATGGGACTGCAGGAATTATGGGAGTTGTGGGGAATGCTCCTGATCAGGCACTCTCAGGCTTAGAGGGGTTTACCTCTGCTGATAAATGTAACCGATCCAACATCTCAGGCCTAGGCAAGTCTGACCTGACTTAACTTCATGCTATGGCCTCTTCTCTCATAGCTGGCTTTGATCATGTGTAGTCCCACTGCTTCCAGTGGTAATGTTGGGTATGATAGGCAGCCAGCCCTCTGTCTGGCTAGCATTTCTTGGAAGAGTGCTCTTCAGTTCACCAACTCCCGGTTGCTACTGGATTCCTTCAGAGACCAAAAATGGCCACCAGCAGTATTGACCCTGTCTTTTCAGCTGTTGCCCAGAGTCAGTATAGTGATTAAGCAGATGCTTTTAAAATCTGTGCAAAGTTTAAATAATAAAACCTAAATAAATGTTCTTACCAACCACTGTACTGAACAACATTCTGGCCAAACAAGATGTTGTTATCTTGGAAGTGTGCCTTTACATTGCTATCAATGTTGAAGGTTCTTGATGCATTCAGGGCTGCAAAATGCACACACAGAATATGTTAACCAAAGAAATAGTGAGCTTGATAACACAGTACAATACCTCTCTGATTTCCAGCACACTACCCCAATGAGACTTAACAGAAGTGGGGGTCAGATACGGAGCAGGAAGAGTGTGGAAGGGTACGAAATAGGGGAAAGTGTGCCAGAATGGGTCAGGGGAGGACGGTGGAGTACAGGGAGGAGAAGGGGGTTTGGGTTCGCAACAGATGTGTCAGGTACAGAGCAGGGTAAGGAGGGTTGGGTATGGAGCAGGAAAAGGGGTGTCAACTCTGGCGTGAGTGAACGGGGGTTCATCCTGGAACAGAGGGCATAAGGGGTCAGGTCAGGAGTGGATGAAGGCAGGGGAGTTTGGGCCTGGAGCAGGTGAAAGGAACATTGTAACCAGAGCAGGGAAGTGGACTTTGGTCTGGAGTGGGGGAAGGGAATTTGTTTCTGGTGACAGGGGAAGTGATGGGTAAGATTGAGTCTCAGGTGACAGGGGTTTTCAGTTCTGGGCACAGAGGAGGTGCATTAGGGCCTAAGGATAGAGAGGAGAGCTGTCAGGTCTGGTAACTGGGGTTTGAGGGAGGTATAGCTGGGGATGTGCGAAGTTAAGGTAGGAGTCAGTTTATTAGTTAAGAATTAGAGTAGGTATTCAGTAGTCTAACCATTCCTGAGTAACTATTTAATTAACCGAAGCAGATCCTCTGAATTCGCTGATTCAAGCAGATGCTTTCAAAGGATCCCAGAGGTACAGGAAATGTTGAGCCAAATTTTCAATGTCCTGGACAATTCCTTGTGAGTTGGTTACAATGGGGATTCCAAGAATTTCCACACACAACTCCCAGTTACACTTCAGAAACAATTATCTCACATTGGAAAATCCTGGTCAAAGCTACTTTTTGGGGCACATTAACACCATACAAAGTGGTGCCATTTGTTATGGGTTCAGGAGAGCTCAGCATAATAATAAACCTCTGATTGGTCAGGTTGCAAATTAACACAGACTTTGTGAGGGAAGCAGATCAGAGAGTGAAGAAAGAAGACCTCCAGGTATGAGCTGCATTGATCTTTTTCTCTTCCCTTCATCTGTAAAGTTGCTCTCTCCTGTCGAAAGAGCAGGGAAATATATATTTTGAAATGTTAAAAGAAATCATCTAACCCCCAAATACACCAGAAAGACCCTGAGTCCAATCAAGCAAGCCATGAACTAAAGATGCATCATCACTATGTGGATAACATAAAGGCATCATCAAAGGAAGGAAAAGGAATGTGGAAACAACCCATTTAATATTGTAATTTTGGACAGCTGATTCAGAATTGTGATCCTCTGATTTTTTTTTGAATTTCACAAAAAATCATAGAATCCCTGTTGTGCAGAAAGAGGTCATTTGGCCCATCAAGTTTGCACCCGCAGCAGTATTAACCACTATGCCACCATGACACCCACAAAATGTAAAGTCATTATAGTCCCAGAGGGCCACTACCTCATTAGATACCTCAGGAGAAGTTGAGAAGATGGGACCTTCATGGTAACCTCAGCTATCACTGGGAATGAACCTGTGCTTTTGGTATCACTCTGTATGTCAAACCAGCCATCCAGCCAACAGAGCTAACCAACCCTCCAAAAGGAAATGATCCTTTTGACTTATCATGACCTGCTTACTTGTGTTTTGTCTTTTTCGCGATTGTGTGTGTGTGTATGTGTGTGTGTCTGTGTGTGTAGTGTCAGTGTGTGCGTGTGTGCGTGTGTGTGTATGTGTGTGTGGTGTCAGTGTGTGTGTGTATGTGTGTGTGTCTGTGTGTTTATGTATCTGTGTGCGTGTGTGTGTGTGTGGTGTCAGTGTGTATTTGTCTGTGTGTGTTTGTGTGTATGTGTGCGTATATGTATATGTGTGTGGGTGTGGGTGTGTATGTAGGTGTGTATGTGTGTGGTGTCAGTCTGTGAGTGTGTGGGTGTGTGGCTGTGGCTGTGGCTGTGTGTGTGAGAGAGAGTGTGTGTGTGTGTGTGTATGTGGATGTGTGTGTGTGTGTGTGTGTGTGTGTCTGTGTGTGTGGTGTCAGTGTGTAAGTGTCTGTGTGTGTGTGTGTGTGAGAGAGAGAGAGAGTGTGTGGTGTCAATGTGTAAATGTGTGTGTGTGAGAGAGAGTGTGTGTGGTGTCAGTGTGTAAGTGTCTGTGTGTGTGTCTGTGTGTATGTGTGTGTGTGAGAGAGAGAGTGTGTGTGTGTGTGTGAGAGAGAGGGAGAGTGTGTGTGTGTGTGTGTGTGTGTGAGAGAGAGAG
>NW_025965725.1:4293-12627 GCF_021869965.1 Rhincodon typus | reverse complement strand
TTAGAGAGAAGAAGGTTAAGAGGTGACTTGATAGAGACATACAAGATAATCAGAGGATTAGATAGGGTGGACAGTAGGCGCCTTTTTCCTCGGATGGTGATGGCTAGCACGAGGGGACATAGCTTTAAATTGAGGGGTGATAGATATAGGACAGATGTCAGAGGTAGGTTCTTTACTCAGAGAGTAGTCAGGGCGTGGAATGCCCTGCCTGCAAAAATAGTAGACTCGCCCACTTTAAGGGCATTTAAATGGTCATTGGATAAACATATGGATGATAATGGAATAGTTTAGGTTAGATGGGCTTCAGATTGGTTTCACAGGTCGGCGCAACATCGAGGGCCGAAGGGCCTGTACTGCGTTGTAATGTTCTATGTTCTATGTTCTATGTTAACCCTGGCAATATCCTTGTAAATCTTATCTGACTCCTTTGAAGTTCCAATAAATCTTTCCAATAACAGGGAGACCAGGACTGAATGCTGTATTCCAAAAGTGGCCTAACCAATGCCCTATACAGCTTCAACATGACACCCCAACTCCTCTACTCAATGCACTGACCAATAAAGGCACGCGCACCAAACACCTTCTTCACTACCCTGTCTACCTGCAACTCCACCTTGGAGGAAATATGAACCTGCACCCCAAAGGCTCTTTGCTCGGCAACACTTCCTAGGATCCTGCCTTAAGCGTATAAATCCTGCAATGATTTGCCTTTCTAAAATGCAGCACCTCACATTTATTTAAATTAAGCAGTATCTGCCATTCCTGGGCCCATCTGATCTAGGTCCCGTTGTACTCTGAGATAACCTTCTTCACTGTCCACTACACCAACAATTTTGGTGTCATCTGCAAACTCACTAACCATACCTCCTATGTTCACATCCAAACCATTTATATAAATGGTGAAAAGCAGTAAACCCAGCACTGCTCCTTGTGGCACACAGCTGGTCACAGACCTCCAGTCCAAAAAACAACCATTCACCAGTACCCTCTGTCTCCTACCTTCGAGCCAGTTCTGTATCCAAATGGCTAGCTCCCCTTGGATTCCATGTGAACTAACCTTGTTAACCAGCCTACCATGCGGAACCTTGTTGAACACCTTCATGAAGTCCATATAGACCATGTCCACCACTCTGCTTTCATCTATTTTCTTTGTCATTTCTTCAAAAAAACTCAATTTAGTGAGATATGATTTCCTACGCACAAAGCCATGTTGACTATCTCTAATCAGTCCTTGCCCTTCCAAATAGATGTAAATCTTGTCCCTCAAAATTATCTCCACTAGTGAACATAAGCTGCATACGGTCAGGAAGGAGAGATCACATCCACAGAGAGACACAGCCCAAGGGAATATATGGTTTTGGGGAATCTGGGGAGAGTGTGGGAATTTGGTGCAGAGAAGAAGAGGTTTTTCTTTTGGCACATAATATAGGCCAGTAGAAAATTTTTAATAATCAAACAAAAAACTTATTAGCCAAATAAAATTGAGATGCAGGACCAGGTAACGTAGTCTACTTGCACAATGTGGTCCACGGGGACCTTATTGTGGTTCATAGTGACCACATCTGTAGCAAGTGCTGGTTGCTCGAGGAACTCCAACTCAGACGTTCAAACAGTGTGACACAAGTGAGAAGGGGAGAGTTACCTGGACACTTTGTTTCTGGAGGTTGTCACACCTCTCAGATTAATTAGCTTGAATTCAGTCAGTGGTCAAGGACTGAAGAGTGTGATTATGAGTAAGGCAGGTAGAGAGATTGAAGAGGTAGTGCTAAAGGAGCCTCAGCCCTTGAGTTTGTCTAACAGTTTTGAGACTCTCGCTCCCCGTGTGGGTGAGAGTGGGGCTGTAGGGAGGATATGTGACTCAAAGATTGTTATGGGAGAAATTAGTTCAAATTCATGGGACATTGGCACCGGTACTGGGGAAGGAAGAAGTTGCTCTGATGGAATGGGTTCCATCTGAATCATGCTAGGACTAGGGTCTTGGCAAATGACATAACTAGGGTTGTGGACAGGGTGACTTGACGAAAGTGTGTGTGCGTGCACATGTGAATGTGCATTTTTTTTTAACATTCATTTGTGAGATGAGGGTGTTGCTGGCTGGCCAGCATTTATTGCCCATCCCTAGTTGCCCAGAGGCAAGTTAAGAGTCAACCACATTGCTGTGAGTCTGGAGTCACATGTAGATCTGGCCAAGTAAGGATGACAGTTTCCTTCCCTAAAGGGCATTAGTGAGTCAAATGGGTTTTTCTGACAATCAACAATGGATTCATGGTCATCATTAGACTCTTAATTCCAGATATTTATTGCATTCAAATTCCATTATCTGCCATGGCGGGATTTGAACGCAGGTCCCCAGAACATTATCTGAGTCTCTGGATTAACACTCTGTCAATAATACCACGAGGCCATTGCCTCTCAATCTCCAAGAGGATGCAATAAAAACCAAAAGAACTGCGGATGCTGTAAATCAGGAACAAAAACAAAGTTGCTGGAAAAGCTCAACAGGTCTGGTAGTATCTGTAAAGGTAAGAACAGAGTTAACGTTAACACCAGTTCTGAGGAAGGGTCACCGGACCTGAAACGTTAACTCTGTTGTTTCCCTTCACAGATGCTGCCAGACCTGCTGAGCTTTTCCAACAACTTTGTTTTTGCTCCAAGAATATGTATACTATCAAAATGACAGGAAGATGAGGTGGTTTGCCTTGTTATTAAAATATGAAATTAAATCAATAGCAAGAAGTGATGTAGAGTCAGAAGGTGAAAAATCTGTGAGAGTGGAGTTGAAGAACTGCAAAGGGGGAATGACCCTAATGGGAGTTATGTATAGGCCTCATAGCAGTAGTCAAGATGCAGGGAAGAAAATAAATCAGGAGACAGAAAATGCATGTAAGAAAGGCACTATTACAATAATCATGGTGGACTTCAAAATACAGGTAGACTGGGAAAATGAGGTTTGTAGCAGATCTCAAAAAACGGAATTTGTGGAATAGCTATGAGTTTGGAGAGGTGTGTGATGGAACCCAGAGGGGAGCAGGCAGTTCTGGATTTGGGAATGCGTAATGAGGTAGACTTCATTGGGAAGCATAAGGTGAAGGAACGCCTAGGGAATAGTAGCCATAACGTGATAGAATTCACCCTGAGAGAGAGAGATGCTGGAATCAAGTGTAACAGGTTTCCAAATGACTAAACTACAAAGACATGAGGGAGGAGCCGGTCGGAATTGTTTGAAAGGTGGGCCCTAGCAGGAAATATGGTGGACCAGCGATGTCTGGGAGTTTTTGGGGTAGTTCAGGAGGCAGAGCAGAAATTCATCACAAGGAAGAAGAAATTTACCAAGGGGAGAACGAGGCAACAATGGCTGACAAGCAAAGTCAGGGACAGCATAAAAACAAAACACAAAAGCATAAAATGGGAAGCCAGAGGATTGGGAAGCCTTTAAAAACCAGCACAGGGTAAACACAATAAGGGATGGATAACATGAAATATGACAACAACCTCGCTAGTAATATGAAAGAAGACTGCGAGAATTTTTTTTTAGATAGGGTTGATGTACAGCACAGAAACAGATCCTTCGGTCCAACTCATCCATGCCAACCAGATATCCTAAATAAATCTAGTCCCATTTGCCAGCATTTAGCGCATATGCCTCTAAACCCTTCCTATTCATATACCCATGCAGGTGTCTTTGAAATGTTGTTATTTTACCAGCCTCTATCACTTCCTCTGGCAGCTCATTCAATGCACACACCACCCTCTGCGTGAAAAGTTGCCTCTCAGGTCCCTTTTAAGTCTCTCCCCTCTCATCTTAAACCAATCTTTTGGACTCCCCTATGGTGGGAAAAAGACCTTGGCTATTCATCCTATCCATGTCCTTCATGATTTTATAAACCTCTATATATACAAGGTAAGAGAGAGCAAGAGTGGACATTGGACCACTGGAAAATGAGGCTGAAGAAGTCATAATGGGGAATAAAGAAATGGCAGAGGAACTGAATAGGTACTTTACATCAGTTTTCACAGTGAAAGACACCAGCCACTTACCAGAACTTCAGGAGAGTCAGGGGGCAGAGGTGAATGTAGTGGCCATCATTAAGGAGAAAGTGCTGGGTAAGCTAAAGGGTCTGTAGGTGATTAAATCACCCAGATCAGATGGATTACTTGCCAGAGTTTTGAAGGAGATTGCTAGGAGATTGTGGAGACATTAATGGTGACTTTCAGGAGCCACTGGAGTCAAGGAGGGTTCCAGAAAGCGGGAAAGTGGCTAGGCTGGTTTGCCTGACCTCGGTCGTTGGTAAGATTTTAGAGTTTGTTATTAAGGATGAGATTGCGGAGTACTTGGAAGAGCACGGTAAAATAAGGCTGAGGCAGCATAGTTTCATCACGCCTGAGAAATCTTTTAGAATTCTTTGAGGAAGTAATGAACAAGTTAGACAAAGGACAGCCAGTAGACATGATTTGTTTGTATTTCCAGAATGCCTTTGACAATGTCCCACACAGAAGGCTGCTATTGAAGTAAGAGCCCGTGGTGTTAGAGGCGAGGTACTGGCATAGATAGAGGGCTGGCAGACTGGCAAAGAGCAGAGAGTGGGGACAGAGGGCTCTTTTTCAGGATGGCAGCCAGTGGCTAGTGGAGTCCCAGAGGAGTCAATGTGAGGACCACATCTATTCACATAATATATTAACAATCTGGACAAAGTAACTAAGGATATTGCTACTAAGTTTGCAGATGGCACAAAGATAGGCAGAAGGACAGGTAGTGTTGAGGAAATGGGGAGGCTACAGAAGGACTCAGATAGTGGGCAAAGAAATCGCAGATGGAATATAATGTGGGAAAGAGTGAGATTATGCACTTTGGACAAAAGATTAGAGGTGTAGACTGGTTTATAAATGGGGAAAGGTTTCAGAAATTCGAATCACAAAATGCAGTCCTGGTTTATAGAATCATAGAATAGAATCATAGAATCCCTACAGTGTGAAAGCAGGCCAGTTGGCCATCAGGTCCACAGTGAGCCTCCGAAGAGCTTCCCATCTAGATCTACCTTATCCCTGTAACCCTGCATTTCCAATGGCTAACCCACCTAGCATGCACATCCCTGGGCACTGTGGCCATTCCATCTAATCTGCACATATTTGGACTGTGGGGATAAACTGGAGCACCCGGACGAAACCCATACAGACACAGGACAAAATGCACAAAATCCACACAAACCACCCAAGGTGGAATCACACCAGGTCCCTGGTGCTGTGAGGCAGCAGTGCTAACCACTGATCTGCCACCTAGTTCAGGATAAGGTTAACATGCAGGTTCAGTTAGCAGTTCAGTAGGCAAATGCAATGTTAGCATTCATTTCAAGAGGACTAGGATACAAATCAGAAACGTACTCGGGGGCTCTCTAAGGCTGTGGTCAGATTGCTTACAATAAAGGAGATACAAAGGAGGTTGACAAGAATGATCCCAGGGATGACGGACTTGTCATTTGAGGATCATTTAAGAATCCTGGGTCCATACTTGATGGAGATTAGAAAAGTGAGTGGGATCTTATTGAAACTTACAGAACACTAAGAGACCTGGATACAGTGGATGTGGGGAAGGTAATTCCACTAACGGGAGAGACTAGGGCCCAATGGCACAGCCTCAGAGTGACGGGACAACCCTTTAGAACTGAGATGGGTTAGGAATGTCATCAGTCGGAGGGTGATTAATCTGCAGAACTCATTGCCACAGAAGGCTGTAGAGACCAAGTCATTGAGTGCATTTAAGACAGAGATAGATAGGTTCTTGATTAGCAAGGGGATCAAGGGTTATGGGGAGAAGGCAGGGGGATAATGTTGAAAAATATATCACCTACGATGAAAGAGCAGATTCAATGGGCCGAAGAGTCTAATTCTGCTCCTTTACCTTATGGGGTTATGAAAGTAGCACTGTCAATTCTGTCACTTTGCTGATGACTGAGAGTACACTGATGGGCAGTAATTAGCTTCATTGGTTTTGTTCTGGCTTTGGTGCACTACTATTTCATTTAACATCTCATAGTTATTTTGATTCCTTGAAAATGAGCTTTTTATATTCATCTGTTTTGAATTGCATTTATCATCTACTGGCTCATGTTCTGAAAATACAGCTTCTGATACTTTTTATCATTTACCTCTAAGCATCTTTTCCAAATGTTTTTTGCTATGTTTACAATAAAATCTTTTGCTTTTTGGAAATCAGATTTGTCAATGCTTCCTGATCCATCCAGAACAATTGCAATTTCTGTGCCTGCAGAAACACAAACATTAAATCAATAATACTGAAATCAACCATGGATTAAATAACATACTTTTAAAAGAATCAGCTCCCAATTTCAGATTACAAGTTTGAAGATACAATGGACAGGGATTGTTAGTGTTTAAATACAAACTAAAAATGCTGGAAATAGTCATTGAGCAAACAATCAGATTAGAACATTATCAAGACAGGATCCTAAGTGGAGCTTGAGGCATACAGTAGTGGAAGCCAGCTAAGAGGTTGGCACTGGACCACTATCCAATTAAGGATGGCAGCTAGCTTCTCAAAGCTACTCGCCCAATCAAATCACTATCAGCTTGGCATTGCCTCTGATGGATGGGACTGTTGCTGGGGCTTCAAGAAGAGGAAAGCCAACTCATAGGCAAATCTTTTTATTTTCTGTGCCAAGGCCAATCAGTTAGACATGAAGTGGTTCATGACAAACGACTGCACCTCCCAGTCGCGAATCACTTCAACTCCCCATCCCACTCCTTGGATGACATGTCCATCCTAGGCCTCCTCCAGTGCCACAACAATGCCACCCAAAGGTCGCTTGGCAACCCTGCAGCCCATTGGTATCAATGTGGACTTCACAAGCCTCAAAATCTCCTCGGACAGACTAGGCTTGTATTTACTAGAGTTTAGAAGAGTGAGAGGTGAATTGATTGAAACATATAAGATTTCAAGGGATCTGAACATGTTGGATGTGGAAGGGATGTTTTGTCTTTTGGGAGAATCTGGAACTAGGGGTCACTTTTTAAAAATAAGGACCACCTCTTTAAAACAGAAATTAGGCAAAGTATTTTCTCTCAGAGTGAGTCTTTGGAACTCTTTTCCTGAGAAGGTGACAGAATCAGAGTCCTTGAGTATTTTTAAAGCAGAGGTTTTTGTTAAGTTTAAGATGGGACAACTGCAAAGCTCTCTGCTCCATTTAGTTGTACAGTTGTACTGTTGTACACCACCAGTTATGGCTAGACGTCACAGAATGCAAAGCTTTGATCTGAATCATTGACTGTGGAATCATTGATATCTGTCTACTGCATGCTGCTTCTGCTGTTTGGCATACATGTGAAGTTCTGTTTTTTCTGGTCTCCAAGTATTGTGTCATCCACAAATTCTGAAACTGTTACCTGCACACAAAGATCTAAATTATCCATATATATCAGGAAAAGCAAGGCACTCAATGCCAACCCCGAGAAACTCAACCACAATCCTTCTTTCAGCCCAAAAAAGCCATTAATCATTACTCTGTTTCCCATCCATCAGCCAATGTTGCATCCACATTGTCACTGTAACCCTTTTATTCCATGAGCTATAATTTTCCTCACAAGTTTACAATGTGGCACTTTATCATATGCCTTTTGGATGTCCAAGTACACCACATTAATAGCCTTGTCCTCAACAAATAAAAGCCAAGTATTGCAGATTTTAAAGATCTGAAATATGACTAGAAATTGCTGGAGGAACTCAACAGATCTGACAGCATCTGTGAAGAGAGAAATAGAGTTAACGCTTTGAGTCCAATATGACTCTACTCCAAGAAGTGAAGGAGGCAATGTATTCATTTAATGCCTCAGCCATGCCTCTTGTTTCTATGTGTAAGTGCATTTTCTCATTCCTAATCAGCCCCACTCCTCTTTTATCACTCCTTTACTGTTGACATGCTTATAGACATCTTTGGGACAGTCTCTTCTCATAATCTGTCCTTGCTTATCATATGTGCCTTTTCACTTCCCTTTTGACCTTCTTTTTCAGTTTGGCTATTGATTATATTTACCACCTGACAGCTGTCATTAGCGCACTTTTTCTTCTTTAACTTAATTTCTATCTCCTTTGTCAATTAGGGAGCTCCGGATTTATTTAGATAGTAGGAACTGCTGATGCTGGAGAATCTGAGGTAACAAGATGTAGAGCTGGATGAACACAGCAGGCCAAGCAGCATCAGAGGAGCAGGAAAGCTAACGTTTCGAGTTGAGTCTTGAGCCAAAACATCAGCTTTCCTGCTCCTCTGATGCTGCTTCATATGTGCCTTTTCACTTCCCTTTTGACCTTCTTTTTCAGTTTGG
>NW_025965725.1:3226-3793 GCF_021869965.1 Rhincodon typus | reverse complement strand
TACACGACCAAAATTGTTACAATAGTTCAGGATTTTGTATTCTGTACAAACATTGCATTGTGAATTGTCTCAAGGGGAGTGATGGGGCAGAAAGTCTATGGAGCGGTGGGGGATTTGAGGGCAGTGGAGGGAAAGTGGGTGTTGATTGAGCTGATATTGGTAACAGTATCTACCCTGACACAGACTGCACTGGTTAAAAAAAGTCACTCACCACCATCGTCACAAGAACAAATCAGAATGGACAGTAAATATTGATCTTTCATGGTGATCACTTGTTCAAAATAAACCAAAAACAGAAGATTTTGCAGCCACTGAGTTGTTAAGGTGATAATATCCGATGGTCACAACATCAAGAATTGGATGTTGCTGTATTAAAGTGAATTTTTAAAACTGGAAAAACTTATTATAATGCACAGTTATTATTAGTATTGAATCTACAAGCTGCAGAGCTCGAATTCTGGGACAATATAACATTTAGGACAGATTCAGTCCCAAGCGTTTTTACCATTGGGCTGTCCAAAATATCAGTTTTCTGCAATTTTGCCTGGAAATGGGGGCTGTTCTCAT
>NW_025965725.1:0-2726 GCF_021869965.1 Rhincodon typus | reverse complement strand
CCTTATCTGCTTTCCAGAGGGACCACTCTCTCCGTGTCTCCCTTGTCCGCTCCACACTCCCCTCCAGCCCCACCATACCGGGCACTTGTCCCTGCAACTGCAGGAAGTGCTACACCTGCCCCTACACTTCCCCCCTCACCCCCATCCCAGGCCCCAAGAAGACCTTCCACATCAAGCAGATGTTCATCTGCACATCTGCTAATGTGGTATACTGTATCCGCTGTTCCAGATGTGGCCTCCTCTACATCGGGGAAACCAAGCGGAGGCTTGGGGACCGCTTTGCGGAACACCTACACTCGGTTCGCACTAAACAACTGCACCTCCCAGTCCTTAGACGACATGTCCATCCTGGGCCTCCTGCAGTGCCACAATGATGCCACCCGAAGGTTGCAGGAACGGCACCTCATATTTCGCTTGGGATCCCTGCAGCCCAATGGTATCAATGTGGACTTCACAAACTTCAAAATCTCCCCTCCCCCTTCCGCATCCCAAAACCAGCCCAGCTCGTCCCCGCCTCCCTCACCTGTCCTTCCTCCCACCTATCTCCTTCTCCAACCTCAAGCCGCACCCCCATCTCCTACCTACTAACCTCATTCCGCCCCCTTGAACTGTTCGAGCTCCCTGGACTGACCTATCTCATCCCTAACTCTCCACCTATACTCACCTTTGGCTCCATCCCAGCCTCTTTGACCTGTCTGTCTCCTCTCCACCTATCTTCTCCTCTATCCATCTTCTATCTGCCTCCCCCTCTCTCCCTATTTATTTGAGAACCCCCTTCCTGTCCCCCATTTCTGAAGAAGGGTCGAGGCCCGAAACGTCAGCTTTCCTGCTCCTCTGATGCTGCTTGGCCTGCTGTGTTCATCCAGCTCTACACCTTGTTATCTTTGGTAGAATACAGTTTGCTGTTTTCAGTCAGGTTGCTGTTTCAGACTGTATTACACAGTTTGGACATAACAGCTGCAACTTTTGCAATTTCTGTGTTGATTTCAGCATCAAGTGAAACCATCAAGAACAAAGCAATCTGCTTGATTGGCACCTCATAGATCATCTTCAACATTCACTGTCTCCACCACCCATGCACAGTGGCAGCACAATGCACCATTTAAAAGATGTACTGAAGTAAATCACTAAGGCTCTTTTAATAGCGCATTCCAAAACTGTGACCTCTACCATGTAGAAGGACAAAAGCGGCAGATGTGAGGGAACACCACCACCTCCCGCATGACGTGTAATTAATTTGGAACTTGGAAATATATCACTATTCCTTCAATGTTGTTTGTTCAATATCCTGGAAATCCCTCTGTAACAGCATGGTCGGTCTACTTAACCTGCAAAGACTGCTGTGCTTCAAGAAGGCAACTCACTACCACCTTCTCAAGAGGGATTAGGAATGGGAAATTAATGCTGGCTCAGCCAGTGATGCCCACATCCTTTGAGCAAATAATAAAAAAATGACAGATGCTGATGATTGTGAAGCTTAAGTACATGAAGATATCAAAAAATCCAGCATGACATTGTCAATGCTGATAGATGGTGATATAGCAATATAAGAAAATAACATAAGAACATGAGAAATAGGAGCAAGAGTAGGCCATCTGACCCCTTGAGCCTGCTCCACCATTCAATGAGATCATGGCTGACCTTTTCGTGGACTAAACTCCACATATCCTCCACATCACCATAACCCTTAACTTTTTTACTGTTCAAAGATCTATCTTTGTCTTAAAAACATTCAATGAGGTAGCCTCAACTGCTTCACTGGGCAGGGAATTCTGTAGATTCACAACCCTTGGGTGAAGAGGTTCCTCCTCAGTATGCCATTTGTCTTAGAATCATTGAATCCCTACAATGCATAAAGAGGCCATTCTGCCCATTGAGGCTGCACCAACCCTCCAACGAGAATCCCACATAGACCCCCTAATAGCTTCTGTTATATAAGCCCACACCCACAAACACTTAGTTTTGAGTCTGAATGATTCAACCAAACATTGGCAGTGGGAAGAAACTATCCAAGAATGTTAACTTCCTCCAAACAGCGTGCTTAATTTAATAAGGCTCAGACACCCTGTAAATGTCCCAGATATTTTAAAGGTCAGAGATTTCTCACTTCAGGAAATCTACTTTCCCAATTAAAGTATGTAAGAAAACAGGGTTTGTTTCAGTTGTAACAGATAGACTTAAAAAAGAGAGTTTACTAATATTGCAACTTTATTAATTGAATTAACAAACAATATATTTTAAATGGATGTGCAAACTGCTATGCCAAAAATATGTGATACGAAATCTAATAGAATAGAGTTTTATGTTGTTTATAACTATTCAAGAATAACTAAGTGTATCTAAGGATATCAAAGAATATCTTGGTACATGTAAAAATGGAATTTCCATCAACATTTAAAGTATCTTTTTACTTTAAAGACCTGTGTGAGTACAAACCCTTCTCCAAGTGAGGAGAATGTATCTTTTAAAAAGTATTATCTGATGGTTTCTAATTGTTCTCAAATCATCAGTGAAAAGGTCTTATTGTTATATTGTTCTTGTTCCACCTGCTTTTCAAATGTGGATGTTAACCCTCTGTATAGGTTTCTCCCAATTTCATGTGATGTTGTACCATTTAACATTGTTCCTTAACTTTTTTTGTTGAAGATTTCCTGATGAAATTGTGAGCTTTTATCTAGTCAATTTGTTTAGGACACTTTAGAACTGTTATATGAAGATTTTTTTTC
>NW_025965724.1:152042-153000 GCF_021869965.1 Rhincodon typus | reverse complement strand
ATCTACACAGACACAGGGAGAAGGTGCAAACTCCACACAGACAGCGGTCTAAGGCTGGATTCAAGCCCAGGTCTCTGGCATTGTGAGGCAGCAGTGCTAACCACTGATCCAGCATGCCTTGCATTCAAATGTAAAGGTGCTACATGAATGCAAATGGATGGCGCTGATTATAAACTTCAGTTGGATGGCGTCCATACACCGCTAATATAATAATCATCTGTGTGGTGTCATGTCTCAAGGAAGTGTTCTGAGATTTTCAGTGATCTGGCTGTTATTAATATCAACAGCTCGATCAGTTAGTTCAGATTTCACCTTTGGATGCACAATCCAAATTGCAATGTGGGTGTAACCAAGCTGAGATGTTTGCTTGGAAGCATGAGGGATTTGCATCATCTTTTGGAAAGTAGGTGCCTTCTTCTCACGGGTCAGCAATAATGCCGGGAAAGGCACTGCCCCTGACGCTGGGGGACGCGGAGGAGGAGAAGGCAAGGACTCAAAGATTTCTAAGGAAATTCGACAAGAGCAATTGAAGGGGAATGACCTTACAGGGCTACAGGGAAATGAGACGAGCTAGTTCCCTCCACAGGGAATGGAGTCAATGGTGCAATGAGGAATGGGTCTCGACGGAAACAAGGTGAGCACTGACACGGTTACAACACAGTTACATCAGCTCAGTGCCCTACCTGTGATGGTCCGGTTGTTACAGAGGTCGGTCTGACAGCAGATCTCAGTTGTTGAGGCTGAGAATGTTCCACCGTTAAAGGACAGATTTCCAACGCAGATCCCACATTCACGGATGACAGATGTTTGGGTGTTCCCACCTACAAACAGAGAGGCAGGACTTTGGCTCTCTCTCTGTAACCTCCACCAGCCCCTACACTTCCTCCTTATCTCTGTTACCTCCTCCAGCCCCTACACCCCCTCCCTATCTCTGTAAACTCCTCCAGCCCTTACACCC
>NW_025965724.1:95193-97042 GCF_021869965.1 Rhincodon typus | reverse complement strand
AACATGATCCACAGGAATTTCTAATCACCTGGTTGGGCTCTTCGGCTGAAGACAAGCAAAGATCACATGAGCAATTTCACTTAGGCTGCTCGTCACCGGTAGTAAGATAGAGAGAACGGGGATGAGGTTCAAAGAGGCAGAGAGAGAAAAAGAGTGAAAACGAGAGAAGGAACAGGGAGAATAAGAAATCTTGATAAGATAAAGTGGGAAAGAGACGTAAACACTGAGGTAGGGTTAAAGCAGGAGGGAGGGATGAGAAATGAGAAAACAGGGAGATGGTAAGAGGACATTAGATCACTTAAAAGACGGATAACTTTAAACAGAAATTCCACCGGGCAGAAAAGCAGGACATATCACGCAACAAAAATCAATTTGGGAACACTTATTGTAACATCAAACGTAAAGGGCTATTGACTTGATATTATTTTGCAGACAATTTATGCTTTATGTTACAGAGCAGAATGTTTAACTCAACCAAAACAAACACAGCTGAGGTTACCTTACTCAGAGATAGTAAGAACTGCAGATGCTGGAGTCAGAACCAACACAATGTGGAGCTGGAGGAACACAGCAGGCCAGGCAGCATCAGAGGAGAGGGAAAGTTGATGTTTCAGGTCGGGACCCTTCTTCTGAAATGGTGGAGTGGGGGAGAGGGATAGGGAGCTCAGAAATAAATAGAGAGGAGGAGGGTTGGCGGTAAGAGTGGGGAAGGTTGGTGGGATGGTGATAGGTGAGCGCAGGTACCTTACACTGTTTTTTGAAACATTGAATCACCGCAGCACAGAAGAAGCCATTTGAACCATCATGTCCACTCTGGCCCTCTTAAGCAGCAATTTGACTACTGCCTCTCCCAAACACCCCTGCCCATCCCTCCTCTTCAGAAATGTAGAAATTGTGGGAAAATCTACGATGTGTGAAGATCCTACCTTGCTCAGCCATTCAACGTCATCTGATTTTCTAACATTGGGCCTGTATCTGTAGAGGTGACAGAACAATAGATGTGTACCTAGGTTTTTTTCTTTTCCTACCTGTCAGGCAGTGAGTTCTGGACCTACCAAACTCTGGTTGAAAAACATTTTCTTCACCTCCTTTCTAATCCTTTCATCAACCATTTTAAATCTAGCCGCCCCGACCCCAGTCATTGATCTGCTGAGTTGAATAGTTCCAGTCTATCCCAGTCCTTCACAACCTTCATACCTCAATCAAATATCTCCTAAACATTCTCTGTTCCAAGGCTGTCAATCCCAGGTTTGTGCAATTCTAGCAGAAGTAGATATGGATATTTTGTAATTAGGAGAGTGGAGTGTCCAGAGGACAGGAATCCTGTTGTTCATTTCTGATCTTTTCCTTCCACAGCTTTGAAATCTTTAACTGTAGGACTGTGTTCCATGATGAACATTTTCTCCGAGAAATCTCCCTCTTAGCAAAAGTTTGGCAAATCCTCCAGCCTCACTCCTCACAAACTTGATATTTTCATTCCAACCATGAGGTGTGACTCATATTCCATGTGATCTGTTGCAACTTGCTGCTTATAGAATGCCCTTATTTTCAGGAATCCCAATAGACAAATTGCAACTGTATTGAAAGCGCTCTTAAAATCCATTTTCATGACAATGTGAATTGCATGGACCTTGGATCCAAGTAGAACCACTGATTAGCTATTATTGAGAACTGGATTTTCCTTCATCCTGGAACTGAATGGACAATTTGTAGCACAACTGTTTATAATCTGATGTTCTCAACATTTTCTGGGACTTCAGATTGTTATCAATTTGTACTTTCTCCTCAATATAACAACCGCTTTTCAGTTGTTTCAGCGGCGGGAGTCCGGGAGGAAGCGCGAGGGCAG
>NW_025965724.1:79623-95183 GCF_021869965.1 Rhincodon typus | reverse complement strand
TTTCAGTTGTTTCAGCGGCGGGAGTCCGGGAGGAAGCGCGAGGGCAGCCTGGGAAGGTGAGCTTTTCGGTTATAAAAGTCTTACCTCGCGTGACTCCATTTTTGGAGTAAGTGTGGTAATATATTTGGGCGGTTGCTTTACCCGAAACACTACCTAGGTAGTGTCTCCCACCCATCCTCCTCCTCTAACCAAAAAAAAAGGTTCTGAGCGCTGATTTGGTAAGGCTACTAGTATTTTTTTTTAATTTGTCTGTTTGGGAATTCAGAACAGTGGGAATGGATGTTAGGGCAGTTGTATGCTCCTCCTGTAGAATGTGGGAGGTAAGGGTCACCACTAGTGTCCCCACTGACTTCATCTGCGGGAAGTGCACCCAACTCCAGCTCCTCGGAAACCGTGTTAGGGAACTGGACCTGGAGCTGGATGAACTTCAGATCATTCGGGAGGCTGAGGGGGTAATTGAGAGGAGTTACGGGGAGGTAGTCATACCTCAGGTACAGGAAAAAAGTAGATGGGTTACAGTCAGGGGACGGAAAGGGAACAGGCAGACAGTGCAGGGATCCCCTGTGGCCATTCCCCTCAAAAACAAGTATACCGTTTTGGATACTGTTGCGGGGGATGACTTACCAGGGGTAAGCCATGGGGTACAGGTCTCTGGCACAGAGTCTGTCCCTGTTGCTCAGAAGGGAAGGGGGGAGAGGAGGAGAGCATTAGTCATTGGGGACTCCATAGTTAGGGGGACAGATAGGAGATTCTGTGGGAACGAGAGAGACTCGCGGTTGGTGTGTTGCCTCCCAGGTGCCAGGGTCCGTGATGTCTCGGATCGTGTTTTCGGGATCCTTAAGGGGGAGGGGGAGCAGCCCCAAGTCGTGGTCCACATAGGCACCAACGACATAGGTAGGAAAAGGGATGGGGACGTAAGGCAGAAATTCAAGGAGCTAGGGTGGAAGCTTAGAGCTAGAACAAACAGAGTTGTTATCTCTGGTTTGTTACCCGCGCCACGTGCTAGCGAGGCGAGGAATAGGGAGAGAGAGCAGTTGAACACATGGCTACAGGGATGGTGCAGGAGGGAGGGATTCAGATACCTGGATAATTGGGGCTCATTCTGGGGTAGGTGGGACCTCTACAAACGGGATGGTCTACACCTGAACCAGAGGGGTACCAATATCCTGGGGGGGATATTTGCTAATGCTCTTCGGGAGGGTTTAAACTAATTCAACAGGGGGGTGGGAACCTGAATTGTAGCTCCAGTGTACAGGAGGTTGAGAGTAGTGAGGTCATGAATAAGGTTTCAAGGTCGCAGGAGTGTACCGGCAGGCAGGAAGGTGGTTTGAAGTGTGTCTACTTCAATGCCAGGAGCATCCGGAATAAGGTGGGTGAACTTGCAGCATGGGTTGGTACCTGGGACTCGATGTTGTGGCCATTTCGGAGACATGGATAGAGCAGGGACAGGAATGGTTGTTGCAGGTTCCGGGGTTTAGATGTTTCAGTAAGATCAGGGAAGGTGGTAAAAGAGGGGGAGGTGTGGCATTGTTAGTCAAGGACAGTATTACGGTGGCAGAAAGGACGTTTGATGACAACTCGTCTACTGAGGTAGTATGGGCTGAGGTTAGAACCAGGAAAGGAGAGGTCACCCTGTTGGGAGTTTTCTATAGGCCTCCGAAAAGTTCCAGAGATGTAGAGGAAAAGATTGCAAAGATGATTCTGGATAGGAGTGAAAGTAACAGGGTAGTTGTTATGGGGGACTTTAACTTTCCAAATATTGACTGGAAACGCTATAGTTCGAGTACTTCAGATGGGTCAGTTTTTGTCCAATGTGTGCAGGAGGGTTTCCTGACACAGTATGTAGATAGGCCGACAAGAGGCGAGGCCACATTGGATTTGGTACTGGGTAATGAACCAGGCCAGGTGTTAGATTTGGAGGTAGGAGAGCACTTTGGTGATAGTGACCACAATTCGGTTACGTTTACTTTAGCGATGGAAAGGGATCGGTATATAAAGCAGGGCAAGAGTTATAGCTGGGGGAAAGGCAACTATGAGGCGATGAGGCAAGATTTAGGATGCATAGGATGGAGAAGGAAACAGCAGGGGCTGGGCACAATTGAAATGTGGAGCTTGTTCAAGGAACAGCTACTGCGTGACCTTGAGAACTATGTACCTTTCAGGCAGGGAGGAAATGGTCGAGCGAGGGAACCGTGGTTTACTAAAGAAGTTGAATTTCTTGTCAAGAGGAAGAAGGAGGCTTATGTAGAGATGAGGCGTGAAGGCTCAGTGAGGGTGCTTGAGAGTTACAAGTTAGCCAGGAAGGACCTAAAGAGAGAGCTAAGAAGAGCCAGGAGGGGACATGAGAAGTCTTTAGCAGGTAGGATCAAGGAAAACCCTAAAGCTTTCTATAGGTATGTCAGGAATAAAAGAATGACTAGAGTAAGATTGGGGCCGGTCAAGGACAGTAGTGGGAAGTTGTGCGTGGAGTCCGAAGAGATAGGAGAGGTGCTAAATGAATATTTTTCGTCAGTATTCACGCAGGAAAAAGACAATGTAGTCGAGGAGAATACTGAGATACAGTCTATTGGACTAGATGGGATTGAGGTTCATAAGGAGGAGATGTTAGCAATTCTGGAAGGTGTGAAAATAGATAAGTCCCCTGGGCCAGATGGGATTTATCCTAGGGTTCTCTGGGAAGCTAGAGAGGAGATTGCAGAGCCTTTGGCTTTGATCTTTATGTCGTCATTGTCTTCAGGAATAGTGCCAGAAGACTGGAGACTAGCAAATGTCATCCCCTTGTTCAAGAAGGGGAGTAGAGACAACCCTGGTAATTATAGACCAGTGAGCCTTACTTCAGTTGTGGGGAAAGTGTTGGAAAGGATTATAAGAGATAGGATTTATAATCATCTGGAAAGGAATAATTTGATGAGGGATAGTCAACACGGTTTTGTGAAGGGTAGGTCGTGCCTCACAAACCTTATTGAGTTCTTTGAGAAGGTGACCAAACAGGTGGATGAGGGTAAAGCGGTTGATGTGGTGTATTTGGATTTCAGTAAAGCGTTTGATAAGGTTCCCCATGGTAGGCTATTGCAGAAAATACGGAGGCATGGGATTGAGGGTGATTTAGCGGTTTGGATCAGAAATTGGCTAGCTGTAAGAAGACAGAGGGTGGTGGTTGATGGGAAATGTTCATCCTGGAGTTCAGTTACTAGTGGTGTACCTCAAGGATCTGTTTTGGGGCCACTGCTGTTTGTCATTTTTATAAATGACCTGGATGAGGGCGTAGAAGGATGGGTTAGTAAATTTGACACCAAAGTCGGTGGAGTTGTGGACAGTGCAGAAGGATGTTGTAGGTTACAGAGGGACACAGATAAGCTGCAGAGCTGGGCTGAGAGGTGGCAAATGGAGTTTAATGCGGAAAAGTGTGAGATGATTCACTTTGGAAGGAGTAACAGGAATACAGAGTACTGGGCTAATGGTAAGATTCTTGGTAGTGTGGATGAGCAGAGAGATCTCGGTGTCCATGTGCATAGATCACTGAAAGTTGCCACCCAGGTTGATAGCGTTGTTAAGAAGGCGTACAGTAAGTTAGGTTTTATTGGTAGAGGGATTGAATTTCGGAGCCATGAGGTCATGTTGCAGCTGTACAAAACTCTGGTGCGGCCGCACTTGGAGTATTGCATACAGTTCTGGTCACCGCATTATAGGAAGGATGTGGAAGCATTGGAAAGGGTGCAGAGGAGATTTATCAGGATGTTGCCTGGTATGGAGGGAAGGTCTTATGAGGAAAGGCTGAGGGTTTTGAGGCTGTTTTCGTTAGAGAGAAGAAGGTTAAGAGGTGACTTGATAGAGACATACAAGATGATCAGAGGATTAGATAGGGTGGACAGTGGGAGCCTTTTTCCTCGGATGGTGATGGCTAGCACGAGGGGACATAGCTTTAAATTGAGGGGTGATAGATATAGGACAGATGTCAGAGGTAGGTTCTTTACTCAGAGAGTAGTAAGGGCGTGGAATGCCCTGCCTGCAAAAGTAGTAGACTCGCCAACTTTAAGGGCATTTAAATGGTCATTGGATAAACACATGGATGATAATGGAATAGTTTAGGTTAGATGGGCTTCAGATTGGTTTCACAGGTCGGCGCAACATCGAGGGCCGAAGGGCCTGTACTGCGCTGTAATGTTCTATGTTCTATGTTCTAAGTTCTATGTCTGGCCAATAGGAATCACTGAGCCCCTGCGCGTGAGGTACATGATCTGGTTTGTTACCACATTGCTGTCTGAGGGGAGCTTGCTGTGTGTAATTTGGCTGCTGCATTTCCTACTTCATAAGGGTTAGAACATTTCATAGAAGCACTTCACATGCTGTGAGGGAATCTGGGAGCTCCTGGGATTGTAACGATGCTTTAGGATTATCAGCAACCTTGTTAAATATGATGCTCAACAGGAAATACTGAAGACAGGGAATTTGCAAATATAGAAGAAAGGGTATGTTTGTGCTGATTTCTTTTGTTTGGCTTTTTTGTTGTTCAGACCAGCTGCCAGCTATGTGCAGAAACCAGCTACTTGCTTCAGATGAAATTTGGAAATCCCCATCCACCTTTGCAATTTAATTTATTTCAATGTCGCAAGAAACTTTGCTGGAGAGAATGAGGAAATTGGAAGTCGTTAATTGTTCCTCTTCATTCTGCTTATTGCTGTTTGTTGACAAAAACTCCCTCTTGTAACCATTGCATGCCTAAATATTAATCATTACAGCTTTGCTCAACCCCTTGCCCCCACAGAAAGGTTTTGTATGCCCCAGAAACAACCTGCACATCTTCACAGGAAGAAACCACCTCCCTTGATGTGGGGATAAATGACCAGGTTCGGGGGTGTGTGGTCAGGATAGCTTTAAGGTAAGGGTTGGGAGGGTTTAGAGGAGATGTGAGGCAAAGTATTTTCACCCAGAGGCTGGTGGGAATCTGGAACTCACTGCCTCTAAGGGTAAGGGAGACAAGGAACCTCTTTGAAGACGTGTACTTGAGATACCAAGGCTTGCAAGGTCAAGTGCTGGAAAATGGAATTAGATTAGTTCGGTGCTTGCATTTGAAGTGATGGGCTGAGGGGCCGTTCGATGTACAAGAGACCTCCGTGACTCTCTGAATCCAGCCATTGCAGACACAAAGCAATTAAAATGATTTGCATTTGCATGGCGCCCTTCAATGCCACACAAGATTCCAGGGCAATTCGAAAAAGGGTCTTTCTGAGGGTTAGATGACCAAAGCGTTATTCAAAACAACTTTTTTAAAATAAAGGCCTTTAAGGAGAGGCTTAAGAAGGGGATTCGAAGCTGAAAGCACAGCCAGCAATGGTTGGAGCGGATGTGGTTGTACTAAATGAGGCCAGGAAGAGCAGAAGCAGACAGTCCTGAAAAGGATCAATCAGGTCACTGGTCAGTCCTCAGCAAATACCTTTGGGAAGACGAGTGGAGGAGGGGAGTAGGCCATTTGAGTGATGGAGTGTGACGAGAGCAGATCAGAAAGGGGAAGGAGTCGGAATTATTTCGCTGTCCAAGCTAACATGGGAACTGATGGGAAAAGAGGCTGGAGGGGTGGAGTGAAGGAAGTAGGCTGTGAGGCTGAGGGGAACTGAGCTGCGAGAGGGCGCGACATGTGGGAGAGAAACTGGAGACAGGCTCCCAGCTAAGGTTGGGGAAGAGGGGTTGTTTTCGAAATGAGATTGGGGAAGGGAGGTGGTGGAGGTGGATGGAGAGGGAGGGTGAGATACACCAGAGGATTGGGCAGCCTCAGGAGGGGAACCCAGATGGGTCAAGCTCTCCATCAGCATCCGTGTTACTTTCCCCATCCCTTTCATTGTTACGCCTTAGAGTGTGGACCTAGTTTTGTGTGAGGAGCGTTGCTGTATAGTAGGAACTGGGGAAAGTCAGTCCCCCACGTAGAGAGTGGGGGACAAAGAAAGAAGCACAGAGAGAGAGACAGAGACACCCATGTCCATAATCAGTCACTGGGGGGTAAAGCATTTGGGGCAATATATCTTGACAGGTCCCTATCCCCAGTAAAATGCTTCCATCCTCCATCATCTGGGATCTCTCTATGCCAGCTGGGATCTTTCTACCCATCGGCCAGGCATGGGTAATGCAGTGGTTAGCATTGCTGCTTCACAGCACCAGGGACCCAAATTCGATTCAACCCTTGAGTGACTTTCGGTGTGGAGTTTGCATTCTTGGCTTGGGTTTCCTCCCACAGCCCAAAGATGTGCAAGTTAGGTGGGTTGGCCGTGCTAAACAGTCCCATAGTGTGCAGGGAAGTGCGGGTTAGGTGGATTAGTCATGAGAAATGCAGGCATACAGGGATTGGGTGGGACTTCTTTGGAGGGTTGGTGCAGACTGGATGGGGCGAATGGCCTGCTTCCACACTGTAGGGATTCCATGTCGGGTCTGACAGTCAATTGCTCCCTGAGGGATATTTCCTGATTTAATAGCACCCCTGCTAGCCTGCAATCAGAGAGTCACCTTACTTCATAGTTTGTTCAAATTGTTGGAAACTAAATGGATAAAGAGTTGATAATTGCTGAAGGGAGATCTCTGCAACTGGGGAGGTGGTTGGTGTAACCCCACTTCTCACTCTCTGAATCCTTGCTTTTCAGAGTGAAGGCCAGCTCCATTTTCCATTGCCCCAGTTTCCACTTGTGCCTGGGGTTTTACAGGGGAACTGCAACAGAATGTCACCTCGGCAGCTGTAGCCTGAGGGAGCAAAGGGCGGGTCCCGCTCTAGTTATTTGGCTCTTGTTCCGTTAGGGTGTTTTTTCATTCTATCTTCCTCGGACGTCATCAAACCTATAAAAGTAATAACGTTTCTCTATTCCCAGTAGATTTAGCTGGTCCTGAAGTCCAGAGGGAGACAGACAGCAAGATGAAGACCCTACTCGGAGCAGTGCTACTTACCGTATTGGTCACACAAGGTAAACTCTCCATGCAGTCCTTGTCTGTTCTCTATATCTGTCAACTCTCTCACTGAGAGCTTTTCACACAGAAATATCCATTTCAGAGACAGCAGACTGACTGAAACAGCGAATTGATTTCTCTGGTCCAGTTAGATCCGGTGTTTGAGCCAAGGAAAGAGCGTATTGTGACTTTTTACATGCAATTTCCCAATTTTCTAATGCGCAAGATTACCATGTGTTATTACAGAGTGATATCTCCCCCATTGGGGATTGAGTGTCAGTGTGTGTTATTACAGAGTGATATCCCCCCCATTGGGGATTGAGTGTCAGTGTGTGTTATTACAGAGTGATATCCCCTTATTGGGGATTGTGTGTCAGTGTGTGTTATTGCAGGGTACTTGAGTCCATGGAGAGTTTAGCATTGCTGTATACAATTACACTGCGATGAACCCTTTGAGATTATGTGTTCAAGTATATTATTTCTGTGAGTGTATTTCACCAAGTGTTGAGAAATTCATTCTTGCCTCACTAGATGCGCAGATGAGTTGTACAGTTGTTTTGGGAAATGGTCTGGAAGTGGTTTTATGCAGCATTAGTGTCACTGTCATGAATTTGGAAGGACAGACAATTGATTAAAATTATTGTCTGTTTTATTATCTTCAGCAGCCCACATATATGTGCACGTATGTGCAATAATCATTTGCTTTGTTGGTGGGAATGTGGATAGAGTGTATTATGTCATTCTGTGGTCATCATTGATTGAGCAAACATTTGTTGTCCATCCGTAATTGCCCCTTGACCTGATGTTTAATTGAAGCTATTTTGGTGGGCATTTAATATTCACCGATTTAAGGCCAACTAAGTGGCAAAATTAATTTTGACTGCCGAACACCATGCACACTAACAATGCTATTGGGCAGGTCCTGGTGTTATGTTGCTCAGTCTGCACTGCGAGACACTTTATTCTATGGTTTGTTAAAACATTGCAGGTAAATTTTGCCCCTTTTTTAAGTGTTAAGACGATGAATTACAATTGATCTGAATCCAAAACTTTGATGAAGAATTTCAAACTGCACATTTTCATTCATTCATTTAGGCCCTTCTTGTGGTCGGTTCAAAATGTTTGTCTCCATCATTCCATTAATTCATGTGTTATTTTTGTTGGAGATGTATTTTCTTGCATTGAAAGACGTCATTAACCTTAGTTTATTGTTATTACATCTGACTTATCTGGATGAGTGCAGTTCCAACAGCAGGCAATCAACTCATCAGTATCCAGGACAAAGCAGCCCCTGCTCGATTGGCACCACATCCACAAACATCCCACTCCCTCCCCCACCGACGCTCAGTAGCAGCAGTGTGTACCATCTACAAGATGCACTGCAGCAACTCATCAAGGCTCCTTAGATCGCACCTTCCAAACCCACAAACACTTCCATCTAGAAGGACAAGGGCAAATGCCACCACTTGCAAGCTCCCCTCTGAGCCACTCAGCTTCTTGACTTAGAAATATATCGCCGTTCCTTCAGTGTCACTGGGTCAAAACCCTGGAACCCTTTCCTTTAATGGCATTGTGGGTCCACCTATAGCAGCAGTTCAAGAAGGCAGCTCACCACCACCTTTTCAAGGGGCAACTAGGGACGGGCAATAAAGACTGGCCCAGCCAGAGGCGCCAACTTTCCAGATTTGAGTTAAAATAAACATTTCCATTGTTCTTGCAGGTTACTCACTGACATGCCACAGCTGTAATAGCCTGACAGGCAACTGTGCATTGAACACGACGATAGAGTGTAACAGGACAACCCATTCCACTTGCAGATCAATCAGTGTCAACACCTTAATTGGTAAGTACAGTGCATTCTTGAATATTTTTCTTTCATTAGGATGATTCAGTAACAGCAACACATATTAATCGAGCGCCTTTAATGGAAAAGGAAAGCTCAAACTGCTTTAGATGATTGCAATCAACCTTATCTGTGATTTCATTCACTATTCCTCATTAATGGCTTGGATGAGGAAAGTGAATGTACTAGTGCCAGGTTTGTGGATGGCAGAAAAATACATGGGAAGGAAAGTGGTGAGGACAACACAAAAAATCTGCAAGGGGCTATAGACAAGTGAAGTGGAGAGCGCAAAATCTTGGAAGATGGAATATAATGTGGGGAAATGTGAGCTTATGCTCTTTGGCAGGAAGGATACAGGAACTGAATATTATTTAAATGGAGAAAGACTGTAGAAAGCTACAGAACAGAGGGACTTGGGAGTTCATGTCCATGAATTACTAAAATCTAGCTTGTAGGTTCAGCAGGTAATAAGGAAGGCAAATGGAATTGTTAGTCTTTACTTTAAAGAGAATGGAGCATGAAAGTAAGGAGGCTTTGCTGAAACGATACAACGTACTTGCAGTCCACAGAAGGTTTCTAGGCTGATACCAGATAGGGAAGGACTGTCTCACGAGGAGCGGTTGAGTAGGGGAGGCGATGGCCTAGCGGTATTACCGCTGGACTGTTAATTCAGAGACCCAGATAATGTTCTGGGGACCTGGGTTCGAATCCCACCATGGCAGATGGCAGATGGCAGATGGTAGAATTTGAATTCAATAAATATCTGGAATTAACAATCTAATGATGACCATGAATCCATTGCCAATCGTTGGGGGAAAAAACATCTGGTTCACTAATGCCCTTTAAGGAAGGAAACTGCCATCCTTACCTGGTCTGACCTACATGTGACTCCAGACCCACAGTAATGTGGTTGACTCTTAACTGCCCTAGGGGCAATAAATGCTGCCTAGCCAGCGATGCCCTCATCCCATGAATGAATAAAGAGGAAAAAAAAGGTTGGGCCTGTTCTCACTAGAATTTAGAAGAATGAGAGGAAGCCTTATTAAAACAAATAAGATTCTCAAGAGGCCTTGACAGGGTAGATGCAGAGATGTCTCCCGTTGCGGGAGAGTCTAGAAGCAGAGTAAGAGATCACACACTGAAGACAGAGATGGAATTGCTTCCCTCAAAAGGCAGTGAATCTTTGGATTCCTTTACCACAGAGGGTTGTTGAGGCTGGGTCATTAAGTCTAGACAAGGTTGAGAAAGATTCTTAATCGTTGAAGGAATCAAGGGTTCGGCGGGGAAAGGCAGGAGTGGAAGTGAGCATCAGAGCAGACTTAATGGCCTGACTGGCCTAACTCTGCTCCTATAGCTTATGGCCATATGATCAGACAGAATTCTGATGTTGAGTCATGTGCAAAGATACACAGCAAATATCTAAGTCTTGGTAATGAGGTCATGTTTTAAGAGGCATCTCAAAGGAATGGAGAGAAGTACATTCAGAGATGCTCAGGGAGGGAATTCCAGAGCTCAGGGCCTGGGGCAGCTGAAAGCACAGCTGTCAGTAGGACAGCAATGAGATTCATAGAACGTACAGGTGTACATATGAACAGGGAACAAGAGTAGACCATTGGCTCTTTAAGCCTGCTCTGCCGTTCATTAAGATCATGGCTGATCTGATTTTAAACTCAACTCTACATCTCTATGTCTCCCCAATAACCTTTCATCCCCTTGGTCATGAAGATTCCATTTACTTCTGCCTTTAAAAAGGTTAAAACATTCTTCATCCATGGCCTTTTGAAGAAGGGAAATCCAAACACTCTGAGAGAAAGAGCGAGGGAATGGACAAGAGGTCAGAATTGCAGGGAAACAGAGATCTTGGAGCTTGTAAGCCTTGTAGGAGGTACAGAAATTGGGAATATTGTAGGTACTAGAGCATGCTGCAGAGATAGGGAGGGGTGTAGGGGCTGGAGGGGGTTACAGAGATAGGGAGGGGGTGTAGGGGCTGGAGGGGGTTACAGAGATAGGGAGGGGTGTAGGGCTGGAGGAGGTTACAGAGATAGGGAGGGGGTGTAGGGGCTGGAGGAGGTTACAGAGATAGGGAAGGGTGTAGGGGCTGGAGGGAGTTACAGAGATAATGAGGGGCATAAGGGCTGGAGGCGCTGATAGAGATAGGGAGGGGTGTGGGGTCTGGAGAAGTTCAGAGTTGGGGGTGTTTAGGGGCTGGAGGGCTGTTTCTGAGCTGAGAGCGTGATAGGGCTGATAGAGTTTGCAGGGATTTCCGATGGGAAGGTTACAGAGATAGCTGCTATGGGAGCTAATGGATATTGGGGGCGGGGGGAGGGGGGGGATGTGGGCAGAGGTTTGTCCGGCCTGGAAGAATTTTTAATGAATTCATGAAATGTGGTTGTCACTGGTTGATTCAGCAGGTATTCCCCTTGTGAATTGTGAATTTTGTGTCAGACTATAGTAAGTGGTGACCCATTATAGATCTTTTCCTGTTGGCACACCCACAGTTCCATCCAGGATTTTGACCCAGCTAAAATGGCAGAACGGTGGTATAGTTCCAAGTCAGGATGTTGCATGGCCTCAAGGGGAACACAGTGGGTGGCGTTCCCATGCGTATGCTGTCCCTGCCCTTCTCGAGGTTTGGTAGGTGCTGTTTAAGGGGCCCTAGTGAATTTCTGCAATGCGTCTTGTAGATGGTACACACTACTGCTACTGAGCGTCGGTGGTGGAGGAAGTGGGATGTTTGTGGATGTGGTGCCAATCAAACCGGGGCTGCATTGTCCTGTCTGCCATTGAGCTTCTTGAGTGTTGTTGGAGCTGCCTCCATCCAGGGCAAGTGGGGAGTATTCCATCGCACTCCTGACTTGTGACTTGTTGATGGCAGACAGGCTTTGGGGAATCAGCAGGTGAGTTCCTTGCTGCAGGATTCCCAGCCTCTGACCTGCTTTTGTGACCACTTTATTTCTATGGCTGCTCCAGTTCAGTTTCTGATCTATGTAATTTCCAAGATGTTGATATGATAGGATTGGCATTGAATGTCAAGGGTCGATGGTTAGGCTATCTCTTGTTGGAGGTGATCAGTTTTCAGAGGTAAGATGCATTATAGGAGCTGGCGAAGGATGTAGAGATAGATTTATATGTTTTTTAAATTGTGCAAAGCATAGAAACAGACCTTTCATTAAAACTTGTCCACGCCGACCAGATATCCTAAATTAATCTAGTCCCATTTGCCAGCATTTGGCCCATATCCCTCTAACCCCTTCCTATTCATGGATCCATCCAGATGCCTTTTAAATGTTGTAATTGTACCAGCCTCCACTACTTCCTCTGGCAGCGCATTCCATACACGCACCGCCCTGTGCGTGAAAAAGTTGTCCCTCAGGTCCCTTTTAAATCTTTCCCCTCTCACCTTAAACCTATGCCCCTCTAGTTTTGGACCCTCCCCCACCTCAGGGAAAAAGGACCTTGGTTATTCACCCTCTCTGTGCCCCTGATGATTTTATGAACTTCTATATGGTAACCCCTAAACCTCTTGGGTGGTGCCAAGATTGTAGAATCCCCACGGTGTGGAAACAGGCCCTTTGGCCCAACAAACCCACACAGATCCATCCCCCCATAAATCTGCACACCCCTGAACACTATGGGACAATTTAGCATGGCCAATCCACCTAACCTGTACATCTTTGGACTGTGGGAGGAAACCGGTGCAAACCCGCACAGACACAGGGAGAACGTGCAAACTCCACACAGACAGTTGCCCAAGGGTGGAATTGATCCTGGGTCCCTTGTGCTGTGAGGCAGCAGTGCTAACCACTGTGCCACCATGCCTCCCATAGGCTGAAGTTGTATTTATTGACTCTGAGTGACATTGTGGCTGTAACATGATATGATTTGCTCCATTAGGTAATGAAAACAGCACATACCTTCTGAGTGGCTGTGGAGGATGTTTTGGCCTTGTTACCTTCAACAGCGGACTGATCTCCCACTACGTGCACACGACCTGCTGCAGTTCTAACCTCTGCAACGACGATGTCAAACCAGGTAAGACACCGATATGATGCAAGATGTCAGGAGGTGGGCTGCCATAGAGGACCGTGTTTACCACCACAAAACTTTCCTTTCACTGTCGGACCAAAAGCAGAAGTCAGACCCTCAAATGTACAGATGGAGTTGACATTTACACCCATACTCAGGTCATAAATTCAGGACGTTCCACAAATTATCACGATGAATTTTGTGGAACACCAGGCAGTTGGTCTCAGTCCCTTCCTAGGTGCAGTGATACAATCATAACATTCTCGAGTTTAGTTTTGATGTTTCAAGTGATGCTGAGGAACGAAAACTGGCCCATGGTGTCGGGAGGTACCTGATAGATGAAGGTCCTGCCCACTCTGTCACATCAGTCCATTGTGAACTTGCCCTGCGCACGTTCAGTTGCGTTCCCTTGCTTCCCACGACCACTCCCCACAAACATCACTCAGAACCCTGCACGCTTATTTTATCTCTTCAGAACCTGTCAGTAATGTCCTTTTGTGATTGCTGTGATTACCTGGTCTGGCTTCCATGTGACTCTAGACCCTGCTGCAACCACACTCTGGTCAATTAAAAATGGGCAATGAATGCTGACCCGGGCAGTGACACCCACTTCTGAAGAACGAGTTAAAACAAAAATTGAGCATGTCGCTTTTGCTCCTTTAGCCAATCACTTTAAGCCATTTGGTTCTTGACCCTTCCACTAATTGGTCCAGTTGCTCTCGATCCACTCTATTCTGACACTGCATTATTATCAGCACCTCTCTATGAATATACAAATATAAAAATCAGGAGCAGAGGCTGGCCATTTGGCCCATTGATTCTGCCCACCATTCAATAAAACATCGCTGTTTTCTCCTTCCCAACTAGCCCTGATAACCCACAATTCCCTTTGCCTCCGTCTTAAAAATATCCAAAGCCTACATTACTTTCTGAGGCAAAGAGTTCCAATTTGTCACGCAATTTCTCTATCAAACCTCTTGAACTTCTCTTTCCAAGGGAGAACAATCCCAACTTGTCCAATGCATCCACGTGGCTTTTAGTGGGCACAGTTCTGAGATCCTGCCAGTAGAGTTTAATGCTTTGAAACGTTCTGAAGAGCGGGACTGGTTCACATTGCTGCCTGTTTGCATTTCAGACATCGAGAACAGCACGCTGAATGGATTGGAATGCCACGCATGTTATGCTGTTACCGAGCTCGGGTGTAATAACACAAGGGTGACAGTGAAATGTAAAGGACAACAGGATCGCTGTATCCACGCATCAGGCCACAGTAGAGGGTGTAAGTCTGGGTATTTATTCGCCACCTCACCTCTCGGCAGAAACAACATTATGTGGCGAATTTTATGGCACAGAAAGAGGCCGCTCAGCCCTTCCTCCGTTGAAATTGACACATGCAGACTGATATAGATAGGTTTGGTGAGTGGGCAAAAATCTGGCAGACGGAATGTAACGTGGATAATTCAGAAGTTGTTTACAAGGGCAGGGAAAATGAAGAGAAAAATAGAGTATCACTTAAATGGAGAATGACTGGGCAATTCCAAAGTGCAGAAGGATCCATGTGTTGGAGCACATGTGTCTCGAAAGGCTAGTATACAGGTAAGGCATGTAACCAAGAAGACCATGGGATGCTATCCTTCATTGCACAAGGAACTGAACCGAATAGTAAGAATGCGATACTTCATTTATGCAGGGTGATACTGTGTATAGTTTTGGTCTCCTTATTTAAGGAAGGATATGACTGGATTGGAGCTGGTTCAGAGGAGGCTAACTGGATTGTTACCTGGAGTGAGGGTGTGTGCTGTGAGGAAAGGGTCGGGCAGACTGGGCTTGTTTCCCCTGGGGGTTAGAGCTGAATGGCCTCCTCCTGTTCCTGTGCAGTGCTTTGTCGTTCAGCAGTTGAGGAAGGTGATGGGGCACTTGGGTGAGATGATCTCCCTCTCTCCATCTGATGGTATCAAATTGATGGCTCTTCCTTTACTCCAAACAGTGGACCCAAGGACTTTTGTGATGAAAGGCTGTGCTTCCGACTTCCTCTGTCGAAATCCTACCGGTCTTGGACTTTTCAACTATGTGCCGTCCACGGCTTTCTACTGCTGCAAGGATGGCATGTGTAATCTCGAGTCACGGAATTTCACCCAATCCACCACTCCTGGCCCCACAACCACTTCCACCTCTGGCCCAACCCAACTCAGCACCTCTCTCAGCATTGCTCTCCCCCTGGTCTTCCTCAGACTGGTGCTCTGAAGCACAACGCTTCACTCTTCATCTCTCCTCGGCTGGGTAGCAGGAGTCTGTGGGTGGAACGAGGGTTCCTAAGAGGGAGGGTCATTCCCAACGTGCTCAGTGCGGTCAAACCCTCTCGTCAACAGATTTACAGTCCCCCCTCAATCTCCTGCTGGGAGACCTTTCTCAGCTCATTCCCTCCCACACCTCGTTGTACAGTAGCTATTCTATTGCGGTATTTGCTCAGTGGTGGTTATGCATATGTCATGTTTGATCCCAGCGTGTGTATAGGCCGTTCAGCCCATTTTATTTATGAAAGATGTTATTTAGATCAATATTATTCTGATCCCACTCTCTTCTCTCACCCTGTGCCAATCCCAAATTAATCACACTGCCCTACACTCTCCCAATGACCATATATCAATCCCCAAACTAATCCCACTGCCCTGCGCTCTCCCATAGTCCTGTATCAATCCCCAAACTACTCCCACTGCCTCACTCTCTCCCCATGGCCCTGTATCAATCTCCAAACTAATCCCAC
>NW_025965724.1:72604-79613 GCF_021869965.1 Rhincodon typus | reverse complement strand
CTCACTCTCTCCCCATGGCCCTGTATCAATCTCCAAACTAATCCCACTGCCCTGCTCTCTTCCATAGTCCTGTATCAATCTTAAACTAATCCCAACGTCCCGCTCTCTTCCCCTGATCTTGTATCAATCCCAAATCTATGTTAATGCCACAATGCACTTTACAATGCAGGGTTGGAGGAAATCACAGTTAACAAATTAATTTCTCTGATATTCCCAACAGCGAATGCGGAATTGCAATTGCTGGGGTGGGTGGGTATTAGCTTTACTGTTTAATTAAACCAACCTTCTAGTTACTTTCTCCCACAGCTGATAAGAATGTGGAATTGAACAAAGTCATTCACAACTCTGTAGCTCTGTCATCAGTGACTCTCTCTCTATCTCCCCTGTGTCACTGGGCCAATACATCAGGTTTAAATATTTGTTACACATCCAGGCAAGTAATGTCAAAAAGCTATGTTTCAATGTGTATTTCAGGGGAAGTGTTCCTTCGCTCGTTTTACCCAATGGGGTGTTGGTGGGCACATAATGGTTTTGGCCAGGGATGCATGACTCTTGGAAATGGTTGGGGATAGCTAACAGGTTATAAGTAGGTGAATAATGGGTGGGTGTATTCTAATGGGTGCCATTTCCTATTTTTGTGATATTCCCCCAGCCCCAGAGCCAAGAATTGTCCTTTCCCTGAGATCTTACCTGCTCTTCCTAAGAACCTCAACCATACATTCCACCTCTGGGGGCAATTCAGAAATGACCTAAAGGGGACACTGGCTTAATTCAGCCAAACGATGGTGTTTGATCGTAGCTGAGAACGGGCCTTTGAAGAAGAGAGGGAGCAGATTCACTCTGAGTGCAGGATGCGAAGGAGTAACGTAAGGGGCAGCTGAGTTCAGGGTACACCTTTAAGGTTAAAGTGTGCGAGACAGGGATGGCAGTCTGATTGCACTGAGACATCCTGCTGAGATCTCTGTAAAGGTTCACACTCCAATTAAAAGGGGCACAGGCTTTTGGTGACGGAAATGCAAGTGTTTTTAAATGCCCGATGATCTGTAATAAATTGTGACAATAAATTTGTAAGCTCTTAAACAAAGGATTCCTTTCTGCTGATCTTGTGTCTTGGGGACTGCTCCTAACCTGTTTCCCAGAAACAAATTAGAATACAGATGGAGAGTGTGAAGATAAAATCCAATACAAGGGTCCTGTGCTTGAACAAGGGGAACTACAATAGAATGAGGGAGGACTTGGCTAAAGTAAACTGGAAACAAAGATTTTATGGTGGGACAGTTGACGAGCAGTGGAGGACTTTCAAAGCAATCTTTCAAAGTGCTCAGCAAAAGTATATTCCAATGAAAAGGAAGGACTGTAAGAAAAGAAATCTGCCATGGGTGTCTAAAGAAATAAGGGAGGCTATCAAATTGAAAGAGAAGGCATACAAAGTGGCCAAAAACAGCATGAAACTAGAAGATTGGGAAAACTTTAAAGGTCAACAGAAAGCCACAAAAAGAGCTATAAGGAAAAGTAAGATAGAACATGAGAAAAAACTAGCACAGAATATAAAGACAGATAGGAAAAGTTTCTATAAATATATAAAACGAAAAAGAGTGGCTAAAGTAAACGTTGGCCCTTTAGAGCATGAGAAGGGGAATTTAGTTATGGGATATGATGAAATGGGCGAGGCATTGAACAGGTATTTTGTATCGGTCTTCACAGTGGAGGACACGAATAACATGCCAGTAATTGACAAAGAGACGAAGGTAGGTGAGGGACCTGGAAACAATCATTATAACGGAAGAGGTAGTGTTGGGCAAGCTAATGGAGCTAAGGATTGATAAGTCTCCTGGCCCTGATGGAATGCATCCCAGGGTACTAAAAGAGATGGCGGGAGAAATAGCAGGTGCACTGGCGGTAATTTTCCAAAATTCGCTGGACTCTGGGGCAGTCCCAGCAGATTGGAAAACAGCAAATGTGACGCCACTGTTTAAAAAGGGAAGTAGACAAAAGATGGGGAATTATAGACCAGTTAGCTTAACCTCTGTAGTGGGGAAGATGCTTGAGTCTATTATCAAGGAAGAAATAGCAAGGCATCTTGATAGAAATTGTCCCGTTGGGCAGACACAGCATGGGTTCAAGAAGGGCAGGTCATGCTTGACAAATCTTCTGGAATTCTATGAAGACATTACGAGCGAGGTGGACAATGGGGACCCAGTGGATGTGGTGTACCTAGACTTCCAAAAGGCCTTTGACAAGGTGCCGCACAAGAGGCTACGGCATAAGATAAGCATGCATGGCATTAAGGGTAAAGTATTAGCATGGATAAAGGATTGGTTGACTAACAGGAAGCAAAGAGTGGGGATAAATGAGTGCTATTCTAGCTGGCAGTCAGTGACTAGTGGTGTGCCTCAGGGATCGGTGTTGGGACCGCAATTATTTACAATTTATATAGATGATTTGGAGCTGGGGACCACGTGTAGGGTTCAAAGTTTGCAGATGACACTAAGATGAGTGGCAAAGCAAAGTGTGCAGAGGACTGTGAAACTTTGCAGAGGAACATAGATACATTGAGTGAGTGGGCAAAGGTCTGGCAGATGGAATACAATGTAAATAAATGTGAAGTCATACATTTTGGTAGGAGTAATAGTAAAAAGGATTATTACTTGAATGGTAAAAAGTTGCAGCATGCTGCTATGCAGAGGGACCTGGGTGTCCTTGTGCATGAATCACAGAAGGTAGGTCTGCATGTACAACAAGTAATTAGGAAGGCAAATGGAATTTTGTCCTTCATTGCTAAAGGGATTGAAATAAAAAGCAGAGAGGTTATGTTGCAGCTGTACAAAGTGCTGGTGAGGCCACACCTGGAGTACTGTGTGCAGTTTTGGTCTCCTTACTTGAGAAAGGATGTACTGGCACTGGAGGGGGTGCAAAGGAGGTTCACTAGGTTGATTCCTGAGTTGAGGGGGTTGGCTTATGAGGAGAGACTGAGTAGATTGGGATTATATTCATTGGAATTCAGAAGATTGAGGGGGAATTTTATAAAAACATATAAAATTATGAAGGGAATAGATAAGATAGAAGTAGAGAGGATGTTTCCACTGGCAGGTGAAGCTAGGACAAGAGAGCATAGCCTCAAGATTAGAGGGAGCAGATTTAGGACTGAACTGAGAAGGAATTTCTTCACCCAGAGGGTTGTTAATCTATGGAATTCCTTGCCCAGTGAAGTAGTTGATGCTACTTCAGTAAACGCTTTTAAAAAAAAGGTAGTTTTTTTTGGACAATAAAGGAATTAAGGGATACGGTGAGAACGCGGGTAAGTGGATCTGAGTCCACGAAAGGATCAGCCATGATCTTATTGAATGGCGGAGCAGGCTCGAAGGGCCAGACGGCCTAGTCCTGCTCCTAGTTCTTATGTTCTTATTATGTTCTTAAATTAAACACTTTCACTAGACCAGAACCGGGGACCATCAATATAGCTTCATGACAAACACATCTGATTGGGAACTCGGGGGGAGTCTGCAGAGAGTGGTCAGTACTGGGACCCACTACAACAGGGTAGTGGGCGAAGTGGATAGTAAAGAGACATTCAAAGATAAACTGGGGAAGGATTTGGTGATGGGGGTGGACAGTGTGGCACTCCACCAGGATGACCCACTGACAGTGCAGCACTGATGGTCCAAAGATGTGCACATTAGGTGGATTGGCCATGCTAAATTGCCCATAGTGGATTAGCCATAGGGAATGCAGGGTTACAGGGATAGGGTGGGTCTGGGTGGGATGCTCTTCAAAGGATCGGTGTGGACTTGATGGGCCGAATAGCCTGCGTTCACACTGTAGAGTTTCAGTGATTCTATTTGAATATAAATTTCTTCCCACAACCCATTGAATGAATGAACCATTGTGCCTGAATATTAAACACCGTGCTTTCTGTCACGGGTATGTCCCTAGGAACACCTGCACACCTTACTGTCCATTTCAGAATCTAGGCTTTCGAATGAACAAGAATGGGACACAAAGCAACCACAATGACTTGCATTTATGTAGTGCCTTGATTGTAGGACAATGCCCTGTGACAATTCACAGGAGGGATTTTTAACTTGTTTGGCCCAATCCTGGGTGGGGCACTGCTGGTTTGAGAAAGCCCAGACAGAAAGCAGCTGATCGAGATTGGCAGAAGGATGACATTTGTTGAGGGATTGATGTCCAACCAGATTTCAAACAAGTTGATTCTGGTCTCTGTTGACGATTTATTCTTCCTCGTGCTTCCTCACATGCTGTGAGACCCAAAGCAATACCCTGAGATCCACTTTGTTGTGAGAAAGACAACATTTCGGCACCCCATTCAGAGAATCCTACAACAGCGGAGGCCATTTGGCCCATGTTGTCTGTGCTGGCTCTTCGCCTAATTCATCCCACTTCACTGGTCTCTCACTCTCTGCTCGGCCCTTAAATTGATTTCCTCTCAAGCGTTTATTGATTTCCTTCTTCAAAAGCTGTCCTGCTACCAGGAAGTGCATTCCAAATCCGAGCTGTTCATTCCCTGCCTGGTTTCCTCAAGTCAGTTGAGCAAAGATGCCAGATTCAAGACTCATGTTAGGAGAACAACCTCCTTTGCAGGTTAGGTGGATTGGCCATGCTAAATTGTCCAGGGATTTGCAGATGGAACTTGCAAGAATGCGTCCAGGGGTGAAAAATTACAGGTTTTTATTTTCTTTATTGATTCACGGGATGAGGGCGTCACTGGCTAGGCAGCATTTATTGCCCATCCATAATTGCCCAGAGTCAACCCCATTGCTGTGGGTCTGGAGTCACATGTAGGCCAGACCAGGTAAGGATGGCAGTTTCCTTCCCTAAAGGACATTAGTGAACCAGTTGCTTTTCTCCAACAATCAACAATGGCTTCGTGGTCATCATTAGGCTCTGAATTTCAGATATTAGTTGTGAGGTTGGAGTGGAGAAATTGGCATTGCTCTCCTTGGAGAGGAGACAACAAGCCATACAGCACTGAAGCAGGCCGTTCAGCCCATACCGACCCTCCAAACAGCTCCCCTACCCTGTCCCTGCAACTCTGCATTTCCTATGGCTAACCCACCTAAACTGTACATCCCTGGACACTGTGGGACAATTTAGCACGGCCAATCCACCCTAACCTGCACATCCCTGGACACTGTGGGACAATTTAGCATGGCCAATCCACCCTCACCTGCACATCCCTGGGCACTGTGGGTAATTTAGCATGGCCAATCCACCCTAACCTGCACATCCCTGGACACTATGGGTAATTTAGCATGGCCAATCTACCCTAACCTGCACATCTTTGGACTTGGGGGGAAACCGGAGTACCCGGAGGAAACCCACACAGACACGGGGAGAATGTGCAAACCCCCACACAGACAGTCGCCTGAGGGTGGGATCACTGTGCTACCGTAGTGAGAGACCTGATAGACGCTTTCAAAATCTTCAGGGTGCCGGTTAGAGCAGGTAGGGCCAAAATGCCCCCACTTGTAAAAGCATTGAAAACGAGATTTAAAAGGATTTGCAGCAGAAGTAAATGAGCCATGAGGAAAAAGCTTTTTCACACGTGTAGTTTTGGTCTGGAATGCATTGGCAGCAAATATGGAGGAGAATGTTCCAATCAGGTATTTGAGAGCGCACTGTACAATTACCTAAATAGAAACAATGGGTAAGCGTATGGGGAAGTGCCAGAGGATTATAACTAAGTCATGATGTTCGTCTGGAGAGCCAGTGCAGATACAATGTGCTGAGCGGCCTATTTGTGATTCCTCAGAAAACAATTTTCCTGATGTCACTGATGTTTTCTCATCAAAACAGCTTAAACCTGCACTGAATCTTCAACTGACAGTTACAGAGTCATACAGCATGGAAACAGACCCTTTGGCCCAACTCGTCCATGCAGACCAGATATCCTAAACTGAGCTAGTCCCATTTGCGTGCATTTGGCCCATATCGCTCTAAACCCCTCCTATTCATATACCTATCCAGATGCCTTTTAAATGTTGCAATAGTACCAGCCTCTATCATTTCCATACACGCGCCATCCTCTGCATGAAAAAGTTACCCCTCAGGTCCTTTCAAATCTTTCCCCTCTCACCTTAAATCTATGCTATCTAGTTTTGGACTTCCCCCACCCAGGGAAAAGACCTTATGTATTCACCCTATCCATGCCCCTCATGATTTTGTTAACCTCTATAAGATCACCCCTCAGCCTCCTGTGCTCCAGGGAAAATTACCCTGGTCTATTCAGCCTCTCCCTATAGCTCAAACACTCTAGTCCTGGCAACATCCTTGTAAATCTTTTCTGCATCCTTTCGAGTTTAACAACATCCTTCCTACAGCAGGGGAACCAGGATTGAATGCAGTATTCTAAAAGTTGCCTCATCAATGTCCTGTCCAGCTGCAACATGACCCTCCCAACTCCTATTCTCAATGCACTGACCAATAAAGGCAAGTGTACCAAACACCTTCTTCACCGCCCTGTCTACCTGCGACTCCACTTTCAAGGAACTATGCACTTGCACCTCAAAGTCTCTTTGTTCGGCAATGCACCCCAGGGCCAAACTGGAAACATTTTCCATTGCCTTACTTTGTTACTCCCTTAGGCTGATCTGAAGCAACTCTATTGTAGTCCCATGTAGTGCTCTCTGCTCTGCCAGGCTCTCCCACCTTCCCCTTCTACCTGGAGTCGTTCCAGTGAATCTACAGCAAAGTTTGTTTTAACTGGCATCGTATGAACAGATGCTCTTGATAAACTGGCAAATAAAAAATATGTATATATTGTGCATATACCTCAAGTACCGTGAAGTTTACTGCATTATTCTGTCCAATTATTACAGTTCTTTAATGTATTTCCCTCAATATAAGCATACCTGTTGTTCAATCGAATGGTCACACAAAATATCAACAACTGATTCAATTTCAAGTCAATTTTACCTCTAATAGTGTGTTGTCCATATGGTCAGTTGAAGGTGCAAGTGAAATATCTCTCTGCCAGTATGTTTTGTGA
>NW_025965724.1:6532-22604 GCF_021869965.1 Rhincodon typus | reverse complement strand
AGCACTGACCCTCCGACAGTGCCCACTCCCTCAGCACTGACCCTCCGACAGTGCGGCACTCCCTCAGCACTGACCCTCCGACAGTGCGGCACTCCCTCAGCACTGAAATAGGGTGTATCAACCTGGATTCGGTGCTTAAATTCCTGCTGTTATCCTGAACCACTTTTTCCTCAGTTGAAGAGATGAAGATAGAGAGGAGATTACAAGATAAAGGCACAGAGACAAGTAGTCAGTAACATTTGGAGGTGCAGGTGAAGACAACCGATAAGAACAGTTGTGATAGACACATGAGCTGTGTTGTCAGAGACAGACAGAGTCAATAGAGCCATTTATTTTGCTATAATTTTACAGTCCTCCTGTTTCACCTCCAGTTTAATGTAAAAGTTGGCTTGAGGCATGGCAGGACAGCTCAGTTGCAGGGAATGCCCATATTGTGGGGATTTGTCTGTGCTTTGTGTGGCCTAAATAATCAACAGTGCAACACCGTGATCTCTGGGCTTTGGAAGCTGAGTGGTGACTGGAGTCACTGTGTGCATCCATAAAGCAGAGAACTACTTAGGGAGGGAATTTGAGGATTCTGACCCAGTGATACTGAAGGAACAGCAATAAATTTCCAAGTCAGGATGGTGAATGATTCGGAGAGGAGCTTGCAGAGGGTGGTGTTCCAACTTATCTGCTGCCATGCTCCTTCAAGATTGAAGTGGTCGTGGGTTTGGAAGATGCTATCTGAGGATCTTTGGTGAATTTCTGCAGTGCATCTCGTAGATGGTACACACTGCTGCTACTGAGCGTCGGTGGGGGAGGGAGTGGATGCTTGTGGAATAGTGGCTGCTTTGACCTGGATGGTGTCGATCTTCTTGAGTGTAGTGGGAGCTGCACTCATCCAGGCAAGTGGGGAGTGTTCTATCACACTTCTGACTCATCCCTTGTTGATGGTGGCACTACAAGTGGCTTCAATGCACCATTGGAGGTCAATGTGGCTATGTGGAATGAAAGGCAATAATGTAGGTGATTTGGTTTTAAGGGGAAGACGCAGTCAGTTCTGAGGTGTGGATGTGACTCCAAGATGATACGTTGCCTCCTTGGTGCTCGGGAAAGAGGTGTCACATAGCAGCTATGAGACATTGTTTGCAGAAGCCAGAGGTCATGACACACATTGGCACCAATGGCATGCGGAGAAAGTCTTGAATGTAGAATTTAGGGAGCTAGGCCAGAAACTCCTATGCAGGACCTATGAGGCAGTCATCTCAGGATTGTGCCCAATACTACTTGCTAATTGTATAGCTATTATCAGATTGAGTGAATGAGCAAGAGAAAGGAAACATAGTGCAGGAGGGAGAGTTTTAGATTCCTGAAGCATCTAATTCTAGTGGGACCTATTGAAGAGGGATAGGTTACTCCTTGGCAAAGTTGGGACTAATACCCTCATGAGGAGATCTGCTCATGTTGGCCGAGAGGGTTTCAACTCCCTGGAAACCCACCTACTCTGGAGAGCAGCCAATGTTGTCTCATTGTTTAAGAAGGGTAGCAGGGATAATCCTGGAAATGATAGGGCTGTAAGTCTCATGTCGGTGGGTGGGGAAATTATTGGAAAAGTTCTCAGGGATAAGATCTACATGCATTTAGAAGAAAATGGACTTATTAGTGATAGACAGCACGGTTTTGTGCGGGGGAGGTTGGGTGTGTGCCTCAATAGCTTGACCGAGTTTTTTGAGGAGGTAGCAAAGATGATTGATGAGGGAAAAGTGGTTGATGTTGTCTACATGGACTTCAGTAAAGCCTTTGGCAAGGTGTCATGGCAGACGGGTACAGAAGGTGAAGTGACGAGGTATCATGGGTGAGCTGGCAAGATGGATACAGAACTGGCTTAGTCATAGGAGACAGAGGGTAGTGGTGGAAGGATTTTTTTTGGAATAGAGGGTTGTGACTAGTGGTGTTCCACAGGGATCAGTGCTGGGACCTCTGCTGTTCGTGATCTACATAAATGATTTGGAGGAAAATGTAAATGGTCTAATTAGTAAGTTTGTAGATCGCTCAAAGGTTGGTTGAATTGCAAATAGTGAGGATGATTGTCAGGGGATACAGCAGAATATAGCTCAGTTGAAGGCGTGGGCAAAAAAATGGCAGATGAAGTTTAATCCAGACAAGTATGAGGTGATGCGTTTTGGAAGGTCAAGTACAGGTAGAAATTATACAGAGAACGGCAGAACCCTTAGGCAGAGGGATCTGGGTGTGCAGGTCCACAGATCATTGAAGGTGGCAGCACAGGTAGATAAGGCCTATGGCATGTTTGCCTTCCTTGAGTAGAAGGATAGACAAGTTATGCTGCAGCTTTATAAAACTTTAGTTAGGCCGCACTTGGAATATTGCGTACAGTTCAGGTCACCACACTATCAGAAGGATACGGATGCTTTGGAGAGGATACAGAAAGGGTTTACCAGGGTGTTGCCTGGTATGGAGGACTTTAGCTGTGAAGAAAGGTTTGGATAGACTGGGTTTGTTTTCATTGGAACACAGGTGATTGAGCCGAAAATTGATAGAAGTTTATAAGATTGTGAATGACATGGATAGAGTGGGAAGTATGAGACATTCTCCCAGGGTGGAGGGGTCGGTGACTAGGGGACACAGGTTCAAGGTACAGCAGGGGGGAAGTTTAAAGGAGATGTGTGGGGCATGTTTTTCACATGAAGGATGGTGAATGCCTAGAACACACTGCCAGAGGAGCTGGTGGAAGCAGACACAATAGCAGCAATTCAAGAAGCACCTGGATGAATACACGAACAAGAAGGGAATAGAAGGATACAGATCCTGTAAGTGAAGACAGTTTTAGTACGGAAGGGCAAAATATGGTGGTGTAGGCTTGGAGGGCCGAAGGGCCTGTTCCTCTGCTGTATTGTTGTTTGGCCTTTGTTCTTTGTACAAGGGAATTCCGATAGAGCGTAATTAGACTTGGTTATGGGAAACGCCAAATGTAAATGAAAAACAGCAGAAACAAATTGTAAAATCAGTCAGGGTCAAATTACAAGGTAATGTTGAAACAGCAGATTTCAAATTAGTCTATCTGACTGCACACAGCACTTACATCAGGAAAGATCATAGACTTAGAGTTTTACAGCAGAGACAAAGGCCCTTCAGCCCATCATCACCTATCTACTCAACTCTCGTTTTCCAGCTTTTTCAACCTAGCTTTATATGCTATGGCTCTTCAAATGTTTACCAAAATATGCTTTTTTTAAAAAAGGTTGTGATGGTTCCACCCTCTACCACTCTTTCAGTGAGTTCCAGATCCCCACCATCCTCTGGGTGAGAAATATTTTCCTCACATTGCCTCTTCCTGCCCTTGGTTATTGCCCTGTTTGCTAAGGGGAGCAATTGCTCCTTCTCTACCTTGCCCCTCATAATTTTGTGTACTTCCATCACGTTCCCCTCCTCCCAACTTCTCTGCTCAAAGGAAAACCATACCATCCTCCCAGTCTGTCTTCATAGCTGAATTGCTCCATCCCAGGCAACATCCTGATGAATCTCCTTGGTACCTTCTCTAAATGCAATCCCATCCTTCCTATCAAGTGGCGACCAGAACTGCACACATTACTAATGTTACTGCAGTCTCACTAACATTATACACAGCTCCACCTTAATGTCTCCGCTCTTGTGTCAATGAAGACTAATAAAGGCAAGCGTCCCATGTGCCTACTCAAGCCAATTGATGGTGCGAGAAATATTGTACACAAAATATTGGAAGAATGGGTGTGGACGTGAGAGAGTTCAGTTGCAGAGACAGATTGGAGGAGCTGGGTCTGTTCTCTGTGCAAAAGACAAGGGTAATAGCAAATCTGATGAAGGTGTATTAAATCAAAGAGGGGTCTCAATAGAGCAGGAAGGGAGAAACTGTTCCCCAAGGATCAGGAGGCCCCGAATGAAGGTGACAGGAAGAGAATGCCAGGTGACATGTGGAAAGAATTCCTCATCAGTAAGTGGTTAGGATTCGGAATGCAGTAACTCAGGATGTGGTGGAGGCAGAGACAATGACAGCATTTTAAAAGGAATTGAATAATAATCTGAACAGGAAGAGGTTGGAGGGCCGTGAGGAGGAGGCTGGGGAGTGGGACAGAGCTCTCACAGTGAACCAGCATAAACATGACAGGCCAAATGGTCTCCCTTCATGCTGTGAAGGTTCCCGATTCTAGAATTCGGAGATTGAAAGCAGTGGAGACACAGGGGCCAAGTGAAAACAGGGATCAGGCGCAAAATCCAGGCGTTACCAGGCCAGGAGCCAATCCATAAACACCGAACGTCATAGGCAAATGGGACTGGTTAGGATACATTGGGATTCAGATGAGTTCAGGCCTAAGGATGGTGGCGAGTGGGAACCATGGGATAGTAAGGAAGCAACCCAGCTTTCTTTCCCTTTTCCACTATCATTTCCTGGGTGTCAGTCTGTCCTTTGGAAGAGTTGACAAGGACAGAAAGTTCAATTTATGAAAAAAGAAAGGAGGCCAATAGTCCCTGACATGAAAAAGTAAAATCACACTTACCTTTGCTAGAAATGATTCTCGTTGCCATACTGTTCCTTAAAAAAAACAGGATGTTGCTGGGAATGGAGGGTTTGAGTTTTCAGGAGAGGTTGGAGAGGCTGGGTCTTTTCACTGGAGCGTAGGAGGTTGAGGGGTGGCCTTATAGAAGTTTATAAAATCATGAGGGGTATCGATAGCTTTAATAGTGGATGTCTTTTCTCCAGGGTGGAGGAGTTCAAAAATAGGGGGCATATTTTTAAGGTGAGAGGAGAGAGATTTCAAAAAGACATGAGGGACAACCTTTTTACACAGAGAGTTGTTCACGTGTGGAATGAACTTCCTGAGGAAGTGGCGGATGCGGGTACAGTTACAACGTTTAAAAGACATTTGGATAAGTGCATGGATCGGAAAGGTTTGGAGGGATATGGGCCAGGAGCAGGCAAGTGGGACTAGTTTAGTTTGGGACTTTGTTTGGCATGAACTGGTTGGACCGAAGGGTCTGTTTCTGTGCTATACGAGTCTATGACTCCAGAAGTACCAGAAAAAGGGGAAAATGGAAGATTCACAAGAATTATACCAGAGTATGAACTGAGTGGGTGTACTTATTGAGTCAGGCTAAACAAGCTGGGGATCCCTCCTTAACAACAGAGAAATGGCAGAGGAGCCAAGTTAGCTTCGGACCATAAAGGTGGGTCGATAAAGGTTGACATGGAGAAGACACTCCCAGTTAAGACCAGAAAGATGGAGCATCAATACAAGCTAAATCCAATTGGGCACGCAGGGGTCACTGCATATCCCCTGAGAAATGGGGGAATGTGAAACTTGCTCCCAACAGAGAGTGACTGTAGCGAATGGACTCGCTACAATGAAGGGGAATCTGAATACACACATGAAGGAGAAAGGGAGAGGAGGGTATGGTGATGGGATGAGATGAAGAGGAGGTGGAAGGGGTCTGGTGTGGAGCAGACACACTGGTACAGAGCAGATGGGCCAAGTGAACAAAAAAAGCCCCGAAAGAACTGCGGATCCTGTAAATCAGGAACAAAAACAGAAGTTGCTGGAAAAGCTCAGCAGGTCTGGCAGCATCTGTGAAGAGAAAATCAGAGTTAACGTTTCGAGTCCAGTGACCCTTCCTCATGGTAGTTGGGAAAAGGTCGGTTTAAATGGGGAAAATGGGGGGGGGGATGGGGTAGGGAGTATGGGGTAGGGAGTAAACGATAGGATAGGGCCCAAAGAGAGAGAAGAGCAGTTAGGTAGACAAAGGAGTTGATAATGATCAGGCTGAGAGGGTGAATAGTTATTAATGGGGACTAACTACAGGGGGTGTGTAATGGCAGGCTATGTGGTAACAAGGCCTGGTGTGTGGGGTAGGGGGCTGGGACGTGGTAGAGTTTAGGCCCTAAAATTATTGAACTCGATATTGAGTCTGGAGGGCTGCAGGGTCCCCAAGCGGAAATGAGGTGTTGTTCTTCCAACTTGCATTGAGCTTCGCTGGAACACTGCAGCAATCCTGAGACAGAGATGTTGCCCAGGGAATAGGTCGGTGTGTTAAAGTGGCAGGCAACAGGTCATTCTTTTTTGCAAGCCGAACGTAGATGTTCTGCGAAGCGGTCACCAGTGTAGAGGAGACCACATTGTGAGCAGCGAATGCAGTAGACTAGATTCTGGGAAGTGCAGGTGAAGTGTTGCTTCACATGGAAGGTATGTTTGGGCCCTTGGATACTGGGGAGGGAGGAGGTAAATGGGCAGGTGGTACACCTTCGCCAGTTTCAGGGGCCAATTGGTCTGATTCTCTGCTGAAATTCTCTATAATTATTACAAATAAACATTAGGTTTGACAAAGATGCTTCTGTCACAGTAAACAGGGTATTGGCCTGATACCAAGTCCTAACCATGATTACGAGGAGCACATCTCCCAATTGGAACAATAGGACTACAGATTACAACATCAAGAATGTTGAACTAATCATTACTAAGTCACCTGGCTAGGTATCAACTTAAAGATTGTGTTCAGTTCCGGATGGCACTGCTGGAAAGAAGCGGAGATGCTGGAAAGGCTGGGGAGGATATTGACAGAATGGTAGCAGGGCTGGGAGTCCTCACCTATTATGAAGAGACTTGCGAGGGTGAACTGAGATAGTTCTCCTTGGAGCGGAGAAGGTGAAGGGGGAGATTGAACGGGGGCGTTCAGAATCATGAAGGGCTTTCACCGAGTCAATGAGGAGAAAGTGTTCCCAGTGGCAGCAGAGTCAGGGTCACCAGAGAGACACAGATTGAAACAAATCAGGAAAAGAGCCAGAGGAGGGAGAGGATCACAAACATTGTCTCAGACACAATGAGTGTGAAGATCTGGAACATATTTCCTGAAAGGGCAATGGATTGAAATTCCAAAGGAGCTTTCAGGACTGGTATGAATCTGGGTAAATCTGAACAGGAGAAATCGGGGATATTTTTCATCAAACCAGCACAGAGAGGATGGGCCAAATCACCTCCTTTCATGTCACGGCTTTATAAAATTGCACTGATAGAAAGGTATAATTAACAGCAGTTCCAGTTCCAGTACAAAGTCATTGAAAGAGAGCTGTTTGAGTTGGGTATAAACTTCTGCATTAATAATACATGGAAAAGCTGTGGGTATTCTCCGCTGCATCCTTGGCCAAAATGCATCAGTGAAATTAAATCAAAAAACAAGCATTATCTGAGGTACGGAGCAATTATTATCTCTAGGATCTTATTGCACTCAGACAGGTGGCCTCATGGCAACTACACATCAAAAATACGACTTTCGTTATGAAGCTCTTCTGTACATACGGAAGTTGTGTGTAAATGCAATCTTTTCTTTATTTGACTGAGAACGGTCTGCATGTGAAAGAGATCCAGAGATATAAATGTAGGAAATATATGTGCATCGGGGTCAGCCGCACTGTCAGAGATTCAGTACTGAGGGAGTGCCGCACTGTCGGAGGGTCAGTGCTGAGGGAGCACCACACTGTTGGAGGGTCAGTGCTGAGGGAGCGCCGCACTGTCGGAGGGTCAGTGCTGAGGGAGCGCCGCACTGTCGGAGGGTCAGTGCTGAGGGAGCACCACACTGTTGGAGGGTCAGTGCTGAGGGAGCGGGCACTGTCGGAGGGTCAGTGCTGAGGGAGCGGGCACTGTTGGAGGTCAGTGCTGATGAAGTGCTGTCCTGTTAGAGGTCCAATTTTGAAGGAGTACTGCACTGTCAGTAGGTAACTATTGAACAAGTGACAGAGGATTATTTTACCTACTTCTAAAGAGCTGATTTTGGAAGGAACATTTCCTGGAAATATAAAGCATTTTTGTGAGATTGAAAGATACAGTGCTGGTCCTCCTGCCAAATGTATGGTGCATCTTTGCGGAGTAAATATCATTGAGGAGAGACTTTGGAGAACCTTATTGACAGAGTATAGAGGTCGCCCAAACTGAGTCCCAAAACCACAGACTTTGTTTTTATTCATTTTTTTTTGGGACATGGTGTTGCTGGGCTCAGCATGTATTGCCCAGCCCTAACTGATCCCTTCAGAATGTGGTGGTGAGCTGACTTCTTGAACCGCTGAAGCCCATATGCTGTGGTTTGACCCCAATGTTCTGAGGGAGGGTATTCCAGGAATTTGAACCAGCAACACTAAAGGAACAGCGATATATTTCCAAGTCAGCATGATGAGTGGTTTGGAGGGGAACTTACAGAGGGTGGTGTTCCCATGTATCTGCTACCCTTGTCCTTCTAGATGGAAGTGGTAGTAGGTTTGGAAGGAGCTGTCTGAGGATCTTTGGTGAATTTCCACAGTGCATCATGTAGATGGTACACACAGTTGCTACTGAATGGAGTCAGGAGGTGAGTTACTCACTGCAGGATTCCCAGCTTAATCTTAGAATCATAGAGCTGTACCGCACGGAAACAGAACCTTTGGTCCAACTCGTCCATGCTGACCAGATATCCTGGATAAACCTAGTCCCATTTGCCAGCATTTGTCTATATCCCTCTAAACCCTTCCCATGCATATACCTATCGAGATGCCTTTTAAATGTTGTAATTGTACCAGCCTCCACCACTTCCTCTGGCCGCTCATTCCACACACGCACCACCCTCTGTGTGAAAAAGTTGCCCCTCAGGTCCCTTTTCAATCTTTTCCCTCTCACCTTAAACCTATGCCCCTCTAGTTTTGGACTCCCTCACCCCAGAGAAAAGATCTTTCCTATTTACCCTATCCATGCCCCTCCTGATTTTATAAATTTCTATAAGGTCATCCCTCAGCCTCCAGGGATAATAGGCCCAGCCTATTCAGCCTCTCCTGAGAGCCTCAAACCCTCTAACCCTAGCAACAGCCTTGTAAATTTTCTCTGAACACTTTCAAGTTTCACATCCTTCCTATAGCAGGGAGATCAGAATTGCACACAGTATTCCACAACTGGCCGAACCAATGTTTCTGACCCCTTCTTGTAGCCATTGTGTTTATGTGCTGAGTCCAGTATAGTTTCTGGTCAATGGTAACCCCAGCATGTTGAAAGTGGGAAATTCAGTGATGGTAACACCATAGAATGCCAAGGAGCAGTGTGTCTTGTTGATGATGGTCATAGCCTGGCATTTGTATGGCACTAATGTTATTTGCCACATGTCAGCCCAAACCTGGATATTGTTCGGATGTTGTTGCATTTGGACATGGGTTGCTTCAGAATCTGAGGAGTCACGAATGGTGCCGAACATTGTGCAATCATTGATGAATATTCCCACTTCTGATTTCTGATGGAGGGAAGCTCATTGATGAAGCAGCTGAAGATGGTTGGGCCGAGGACACTACGCTGAGGAACTCCTGTAGAGATGTCCTGGAGCTGACCTCCAACAACTATGACCATCTTCCAATGTGTCAGGTCTGACTCCAAACAGCAGGGAGTTTGGCCCCGATACACATTGATTCCAGTTTGCTAGGGGCCACTTTTATTAGAGTCTACTCTGGTAGACATTTCAAATATGACTGTGGCTGAACTAATTTCTGAGAATCATAGAATCCCAACAGTGCAGAGGAGGCCCTTCAGCCCATTGAGACCTTGCTATGTAACCCCGACACCCTTCCCTATGTCTGTAACGTTATCCAGCCACGACACCGCTCCCTATTGGTGCAGCCTTCTCCAGTCCCTACAGTCCTCCCTATCTCTGTAACTGTCCCAGCCCCAAAACAACTCCCTATATCTGCAATCTCCTTCAGCCCCCTATTCCCCTTCCAATCTCTGTAACCTCCTCCAGACATTACGCTCCTCCCTATCTCTGTAACTTCTCCAGCTGCTAATCCCCACCATATCTCTGTCATCTCCCCCAGCCCCTACACCCCTCCATATCTCTGCAACCTCCTCCAACCCCAATGACCCTCCTTATCTTTGTAAGGACTCCAGCCCCTTAATCCTCTCCCTCTCTCTGTAACCTCCCACTGCCCTACAACCCTACCTTTGTAACCTGCTCCAACCCCTACACTCCTGCCTGCCTCTGTAAGCTCCTCCAGCCAGTACACCCCTCCCTATCTCTGTAAACCCCTCCAGGCCCTATACCACCTCCTTATCTCTATAGCCTCCTCCAGCCCCTACACCCCTCCCTATCTTTGTAACATCCTCCAGTCCCGACATCCCTCCCTATCTCTGTAACCTCCTCCAGCCTCTACACCCCTCCCTATCTCTGTAAACTCCTCCAGTCCTTACATCCCTCCCTATCTTTGTCACCTCCTCCAGCCCCTACACCTCTCGCTATTTCTGTAACCTTCTCCAGCCCCAACACCCCTCCCTATCTCTGTAACCCCCTCCAGTCCCTATTCCCCTCCCTATCTCTGTAACCTCCTCCAGCCCCTACACCCCTCCCTATCCCTGTAACCTCCTCCAGCCCCTACACCCCTCCCTATCTCTGTAACCTCCTCCAGCCCCTACACCCCCTCCTTATCTCTGTAACCCCCTCCAGCCCTTACACCCCTCCCTATCTTTGTAACCTCCTCCAGCCCCTACACCCCTCCCTATCTTTGTAACCTCCTCCAGCCTCTATTCCCCTCCCTATCTCCGTCACCTCCTCCAGCCCCTACACCCCCTCCCTATCTCTGTCACCTCCTCCAGCCCTCTTGAAGCGGAGCAGGACACGTTCTCCCCACAGTGTCCTGAATTCGATATGGAATGCGAATATGAATGCGTGGTCATGCAAAAATATTAATTTAGGAGAGATAAATTCTGAAGGGTCACTGGACCTGTAATGTTAATTTTGCTTTCTTTCCGCAGATGCTGCCAGTCTTGCTGAGTTTTTATAGTAATTTCGACTTTGGTATCTATTTGTCAAGTTGCTTGTGAGTGTTCGCTGTGTTAGTAATGTCTGCTTCATTTCCTTACATTTCAACAGTCACGATATGCTGGAAAAGTACATCTAGTGTTTTGAGCACTCTTCGGGTCAGAAAAGGTGCTACGACATGACTGACTTGTTTTCCAATCCGGTAGTTGTGGATCTCTATAGAAAAGTGATAATTCGATGTGGTAAATGACATTTTTTTTGGGTCATACACCAGTATGATATGGTCTAGGTACTGCCCTATATCTATCTCATGTAACATACCCCACAGACTGAGACTGATGTCTTGGAGTTTATTTACAACACCAACTATTTACTTAGGTCTTTAAACATGGACTCGTACATCTGTGGGTTCTGTGCTCATTGATGCTACTATACATTACAGACACACAGCTGACTGACATACATTCTAAACTGACTCCATTGCATTGGAAATATGTCTGAAGGTGGGCAGCATGGTGGCTCAGTGGTTAGCATAGCTGCCTTGCAGCACAAGGGGGCTATGTTCAATTCCAGTCTCAGGCAACTGTCTGCCTGGAGTTTGCACATTCTCCCCATGTCTGCCTGGGTGCTCTGGTTTCCTCCCACAATCCAAGGATGTAGGGATTAGGTGGACTGGCTGTGCTAAATTGCGCATATTATCCAGGGATGTTAAGGGTAGGTGGATTAGCCATTGGGAAATGTAGGCTTATAAGGGACCAGTGGCGAGTCTGGGTAGGATGCTCTTCAGAGGGTCAGTGTGGACTCAAGGGGCTGAATGGCCTGCTTCCACATTGCAGGGATTCTATGAATGCCTTTACAATGTGTATGAAAGATGAGATCTTTAGACAGGAATATTGCATGTCATTGCAGAGATGAACTTTTTCACTCAGACAGTGGTTGAAATATGGAATGTGCTGCCTGAGAGGTTGGTGGAGGCAGATATGCTTGCAACATTTAAGAAGGATCTCGTTGAGCATTTACAACACCAGGGCAGAGTAGCCTATAGACCAAGTGCAGGTAAATGGGGGTAGTGCAGTTCACTGTTTGTGGTCAGCATAGACATGGTGGGCCAAACGGCCTGTTTCTATGCTGTATGACTGTACGACTCTGTGATACGTGATGATCTCCTTTAAATTATGTCTTAAAGGTACAGGGCTGTTTGGCTAGATTCCGCACAGTGGCACAACAGCGAATGAGTGTTTGGTAAAAGAATTGTGAATTGTGGAGCATCACAGAGCAAGAGAAAGACAGAGAGAGAGAGAGAGAGAGAGAGAAAGAGAGACAGGTGGAAAGTTCCTAGTTGAAAGTTCCCTGTTGAAGCGGAACAGAACAACAGCGCTTCTGTTCCCATTTTCTACATCCCTCTCTCAGCATCTTGGCTTTAGAAATTGATGGATAGCACTCAAATGCAAAGGAGCTCTGACCATATTCCACCAAACGCTTTTGAGTTGGAGCATGGTGCCCAGTAATGGACTCTACACTTTAGAGAGGCCCAGAGACACAGGGAATGTTCTGGCGATCTGGGTTAAAATCCCACCAATGGTGTAATTTGAATCCAGCAAAAATCTAGAAGTGAGAGCTTAATGATGCCAATTTTTGGAAAACGCACCTGATTCACTAATGCCCTTTTAGGGAGGGAAGTCTGCCATTCTTACCCAGTCTGGCCTACATGTGACTCCACACCCACAGCAATGTGACTATTAACTGCCCTCTGGGCAATTAGGGAAGGGCAATAAATGCTGCCTGGACAGTGACACCCTCATCCCGTGAATGAATAAAGAAAAACTCTGTGTATCTGTCTGTATTTAGTAAAATGAGAAACAAATAATCTCAAACAAAAACATCAAACTCTTAAGAGCCTCATGTATCTCGTTGTCCTGGCCCTGGTGTTTTCAGCGTAATATCATGAGTGAACTGTAGTCTGATTTGTCTATCAAGATGCTTTTTGTCCATTTATTTCCAGTCTATCTTCTTAAAAGGCACAGGGGAAGCTGATCTCTGCAGGGTCCCAGAGTGTAAGTGTGAAGCATCAATAACCCACCTCCTTAATTATACTGCTGGATTCAGACAAGAATTACAAGGTTGATTTCTTTACTGTTGTATTTTGTTGAGACTCGTCCTCTGTGTTAACTGCTACAAACAGCTCCACAGGACATCAAAGAGTTATTTACATCTTCAAGGGATTTCTTTTCTTTGTTGGTATACACACAGTACATGAAATTGAAATGTTGTCATGCAAGGTTTTGTGGTACAGTTTCTGAGTCAGAGAATGTGCATTTGGATCCAACTCTGGGACAAGGGAGTTGCATCTGTTATATTGCTTTGTAAATCTTTCCCATTTGTTAGCTATAACTATGTCCAGATGTGGTCCAACTGAAGATTAGATCACTCTGCTGAGTTGAACATTGGGTGTGCAGGGTGGAATCTAAACTGGATCAAGTGGGAATTTGTATATGGTGGAAGTTAAGGGATGCCTAGAGATCTGATTGCCCAAGATCCCCTTTTGCTCTGAAATCTAGCCTATAGCTTCAAGTTCAGACACTATATCAGCCATAAAGTGTGTCATTCACTAGTGAAAGAAACCTGTGTTGAATTTTCCCCACCGCTTGTGAGAGGGATAAATTATACATTTCCCCATCGATTATAAATTTGCAAGTCCAGACAGGCAATTTGAACAAGCCTGCACTGCTTCACCTCACTACGGTGAATGCTGAGACTCTGATCTGTCTCTGGAAAGGTTCATTTACGGTCTCACTCACCACCTTCCTCTGACAGCAGAGAGAAGGAACAAAATTATTCTGGAATGCCGCATGTCAGGGTAAGTTGCAGAAATTCTCAAGGATCTATCAGCTGAAAGCAGGTGTCGCAGGAAAAGAAGGGGATTGGAGCTGCATAGCACCTTCATGACCCCTCGTTCAACCTGGCAAATTTTACAGCCACTCTTACAGAAGCATTGCAGCGTGTAGGAACGTTCAAAGTCAATGAAGGCACAGCTAGCTCCTGTAAATTGCAACATGCCAATGGTCGTGTTCATAGAGTCACACAGCATGGAAACAGACCCTTCGGTTCAACCAGTCCATGCTGAACATAATCCCATATTAAACTAGTCCCACCTGCCTGCTCCTGGCCCTTATCCCTCCAAACCTTTCCTATTCATGTCCTTATCTGAGAGTCTTTTAAATATTGTAACTGTGCCTGCAACAAACACTTCTTCTGGAAGCTCATTCCAAACGCGAACCACCCTCTGTGCAAAAAAATTTGCCCCTTATAAAATCTCTCTACTCTCACCTTAAAAATATGCCCCCTAGTCTTGAAATCCCCTTAACCTAGGGAAACGTTCAAGGTCAATGAAGGCACAGCTAGCTCCCGCAAATTGCAACGTGGTAATGGACTTATTATAGAGCCATTAACTTTATCTATATCGTTAATCTTATCTATATCTCTCATGATTTTATAAACCTCCATAAAGTCACCTCTCAACCTCTAACGCTCCAGTGAATAAAGTCCCAAACTTTCCATACCCGGCAACATCCTGGTAAATCTCTCCTGACCCCTCTTTCACTGGCGTGTCTACAATGAGATGTGGGAGCAGCATGTGACAGCCATCAGACCAAGGGTCTTGCTAATGTCTTGATGAGGGAAAGCAAAAGCTAGGAGCCTGGAGTCACATGTAGGCTAAATTTCCTCCCCAAGATGGGCATCAGGCGGGATTTTAACAACAGTGACCATCAGACTGGATTCTAATTCTAGAAACCATTGAATTCAGATTTCACCATTAGTCACAGTGAGAATCGAGCCCATGCCAACCAGAGCTTTAACCTGGTTTGTTTGGCTAAGTAAGTGAGATTAACACTACAACACAGTCCCCCGGTCAAAGGCAATTATTAAATGAAGGACCAGAGACATGAGGGAAAGTATTTCTGTGTAGGGTGTAGTTAGGATCTGGAATAGACATTCTTAAACTCTTATTGTGAGCAGTTTTGGGTCCCATATCTAAGGAACAATGTGCAGGCATTGGAGGTGGTCCAGAGGAGGTTTACAAAAGAACAATCCTGGGCATGAAGGGTTTGTCGTATGAGGATGGTTAAGGGCTCTGAGGCGATGGACTTTAGCAGGATGGGGAGCGGAGATCTGAATGAAACTTACAGAACGCTGAGATAGGCCTGGATGTGGAGAAGATGTTTCCACTAGTAGGGGAGACTAGGACCTGATAGCACAGCCTCAGAGTGAAAGGCCAATGCTTTAGAACTGAGATGAGGAAGAATTTCTTCAGCCAGAGGGTGGTGAATCTGTGGAATTCATTATCGCAGAGGTCTGTGGAGGCCAAGTCATTGAGTGTATTTAAGACAGAGATGGATAGGTTCTTGATCAGTGAGGGGTCAAAGGTTACAGGGAGAAGGCAGGAAAATGGGATTGATAAGCATTCTAGCCATTATCGTGGTTGAGTCGACTCGACTCGATGGGCCGAATGGCCTAATTCTGCTCCTATATCACATGATCTTATTGTCTTACAGACAAGATCAATCAGAAAGAGGAACTGGAGCAAGAATGTGCTGTGGATAGACAGTCATAGAGTCATACAGCATGGAAACAGAGCCTTCATCTTAACTCCTCTATGCTGACCAGATTTCCCAAACTAAACTAATCCCATTTACCTGTGTTTCGCCCTTTCCTATTCATGTACCAGTCCAATGTCTTTTAAATATTGGAACTGTACCACCATCTACCACTTCCTCAAGCAGTTCATTTCATACATGCACCACCCACTGTGTGAAAAATTTGCCCCTCAGGTCCCTTTTAAATCTCTCTCCTCTCACCTTCAAACTATACCATCCAGTTTTGAATTGTCCTACCCTAAGGAAAAGACCTTTGCTATTCACCTTATCTACTCCTTCACTCCAGAGAAAAAAAGTCCAAGCCTATCCAGCCTCTCCTTATAACTCAAACCCTCCAGTCCCTCTAAAATCCTTGTAAATCTTTTTTTGCACACTTTCCAATTTAATAACATCCTTCCTATAGTAGGGACGACCAGAATGGTTACAACGAACTCCAAAAGTGGCCTACCAATGTTCCCTACAGCCACAACATGACGTCCCACCTCCTGCACTCAAATGCACCAACTGAAGAAGGCAAGTATGCCAAACACCTTCTTCACCACCCTGTCCACCTGTGACACTGTTTCAGCCCCTCTGTTCCTGGCACTCTGTTTCAGCCCCTCTGTTTCTATCACTCTGTTTCAGCCCTT
>NW_025965724.1:3569-6522 GCF_021869965.1 Rhincodon typus | reverse complement strand
GCACTCTGTTTCAGCCCCTCTGTTTCTATCACTCTGTTTCAGCCCTTCTGTTTCTCGCACTCTGTTTCAGCCCCTCTGTTTCTATCACTCTGTTTCAGCCCCTCTGTTTCTTGTACTCTGTTTCTCGCACGGTGTTTCAGCCCCTCTCTTTCTCACACTCTGTTTCAGTCCCTCTGTTTCTCGCATTGTGTTTCAGCCCCTCTCTTTCTCGCACTCTGTTTCAGCCCCTCTGTTTCTCACACTCCATAAAAAACTATGAAGGCCAGCAGAGACAGGCCAGGCCAAATGGCATCCTCCTGCTCTTATGAGCTATGGCCCTCCCATCAGAGGAAGTTCAGCTGAGATTTTAATGTTGAGGGGTAATTATTGACCCAGGACGTCAGGAAGAACTCACTGCCCTGCCACAGACCCCTGCTCTCCTTACAATAGTGGGCGTGGGATCTTAACACACCAGCGGAAGAGAGCAGGAAGGGATCTCAGTTTAGTTGCACACACAGCTGCACTGCCTCCATCCCAGAACTGGGAATTGTTGGTTGGTTACCGAGCTGACTTGTGCTTGTGCAAATGTTTTGCTCCCCTTCTAGGTGACATCGTCAGTGCTGTCTAGCATCTGTTGAAGTATTGTTGTTCTGTTCCACTTCAATGGAGGCTAGGAAGCACTGAAGATATCACCTAGAAGAGACACAAAATGTTTGCACGAAAACCAGTCGGCTCGGCTCACCAACCTACAACTCCAGCTACAACCCGAGCTACAGACCTTCGCTGAAGAAGAACTGGGAGTGTCATAAGAACATAACATAAGAACATAAGAACTAGGAGCAGGAGTAGGCCATCTGGCCCCTCGAGCCTGCCCCGCCATTTAATAAGATCATGGCTGATCTTTTTGAGAGTCAGCTCCACTTACCCGCCCATTCACCATAACCCTTAATTCCTTTACTGTTCAAAAATTTATCTAGCCTTGCCTTAAAAACATTCAGCGATGTAGCTTCAACCGCTTCACTGGGCAGGGAATTCCACAGATTCACAACCCTTTGGGTGAAGAAGTTCCTCCTGACCTCAGTCCAACATCTGCCTCCCTTTATTTTGAGGCGATGCCCTCTAGTCCTAGTTTCACCTGCTAGTGGAAACAACCTCCCTGCCTCCACCTTATCTATTCCCTTCATAATCTTATATGTTTCTGTAAGATCTCCCCTCATTCTTCTGAATTCCAATGAGTATAATCCCAGTCTACTCAGTCTCTCCTTATAATCCAACCCTCTCAACTCTGAAATCAACCGAGTGAATCTCCTCTGCACCCCCTCCAGTGCTAGTATATCTCTTCTCAAGTAAGGAGACCAAAACTGCACACAGTACTCCAGGTGTGGCCTCACCAGGACCCTCTACAGCTGCAGCATAGCCTCCCTGTTTTTAAACTCCATCCCTCGAGCAATGTTTATAGATTGATAACACACAACCCACTGCCTCAAAGCCAAAAGGATGCAACTCACCAAAGACCCAGATAACTCCTCCTGCTAACAGTGAGAAACGTACAGAAATTTTTGAGACGGCAGAGGTGAGCAGAATGGGCAGCTTGCATGTTAAAGCAAAACAGAAAGACAGTCCTTTCCCTGTAACGCTTGACTCCCTGAGTGATCAAGAATGTATCTTTCTCAACCTTAAATATACACAAGGACTCTGCCCGCACAGCTGTCTGTGACATGGTGTTCCAAAGACTCACAACCCTCTGAGAGAAGAAATTGCTCCTCCTCTGAGTCTTAAATTGGCTCCCTTTTATTCTGAGGCTATGCCCTCTGGTCCTCGGCTCCCCCTCGAGGGGAAACATCCTGTCAAACCCCTTAAGAATCCAATATGTCCCAATGAGATCACCTCTCATTCCTCTAAACTCCAGTGACTAGAGTGCGGACACAGTGTGGAGCTGGAGGAACACAGTGTGGAGCAGGAGGAACACAGTGTGGAGCAGGATGAACACAGTGTGGAGCAGGAGGAACACAGTGTGGAGCTGGAGGGACACAGTGTGGAGCAGGAGGAACACAGTGTGGAGCAGGATGAACACAGTGTGGAGCAGGAGGAACACAGTGTGGAGCTGGAGGGACACAGTGTGGAGCAGGAGGGACACAGTGTGGAGCTGGAGGAACATAGTGTGGAGCTGGAGGAACACAGTGTGGGGCTGGAGGAACACAGTGTGGAGCTGGAGGAACACAGTGTGGAGCTGGGGGAAGACAGCAGGCCAGGCAGCATCAGAGGAGCAGGAAAGTTGACGTTTCGGATTGGGTCCCTTTTTCAGAAAAGTGTCAAGCTGTTTAACCCTTGATCCATACCAGGGATCATCCTAGTGAGCTTTCTCTGTGCTGCCTCCAATTAAGTGATATCTTTCCAGAAATGAGGCAACCAAAAGATTCAGTACCGATTTCTCCTCTTTTCCCCATTCCCCAGCATATTGATCAATTTAAATAATAATCCATTCCTACTTGGATTCGTCAATGAAACCTGCCTCCACCACATTTCCAGGAAGTGCATTCCATTACCCTAACCATTTAAACAATTGCATCTTTTGCAAAGCGCTTGAATGTGTCAGCTCTCGATTCTTTTATGAGCAAAAACAAGATTTCCTGATCTATTCTGTCCAATTCAATCATACCTTTGAAAACTTTGAATTAGAGTTCCCTTTAGGCTCCTCATTTCCCAAGACGAGTTGCAAACTCTCTGATCTGTCCTTGTTACTGCAATTCCTCATCCCTCTGACCATTCTTGTTAACCTTCATTGCACTCTATCAAATATGTTAACAATTTTCCATTAGTATCCTGATCTCTGTAACCTCTTCCAGACCCTACACCCCTCCCTATCTCTGCAACCTCCTCCAGCCACTACACCCCCTGCTATCTCTGTAATCTCCTCCAGCCCCTAAACCCCTCCCTATCTCTGTAACCTCCTCCAGCCCCTACACCCCTCCCT
>NW_025965724.1:2009-3559 GCF_021869965.1 Rhincodon typus | reverse complement strand
ATCTCTGTAACCTCCTCCAGCCCCTACACCCCTCCCTATCTCTGTAATCTCCTCTGGCCTCGACACCCTTCCATATCTCCTTAACTTATCCCAACCCCTACACCCCTTGCTATCTCTGTAACCTCTTCCAGCCTTGACAACCCTCTAAGTTCTCTGCGCTCCTCCAATTTTAGCCTCTTGAGTAGTATCCCTCAATTCCCACTACCCCACCAATGGCAGGTTCCATTGGGCCAGCTGTTTGGGGCCTGAAGTTTTTCAATCTTTTATTCATTGTGGGGCATGGGTGTTTCTGGCTGGGTCCAGCATTTATTTCTTGTCCCTAGTTGCCCCGCTTGAGAAGGTGGGTGTGAGGCCTTCTTCAACCACTGCAGTCCCCATGTGCTGTGGGTTGACCCACAATGCCCCTTAGGGAGGGAATTTCAGGATTCTGACCCAGCGACACTGAAGGAACGGTGATATATTTCCAAGTCAGGATGGGGAGTGGAGGGGAACGTGCAGGGGGTGGTGTTCCCATGTGTCTGCTGCCCCTTGTCCTTCTAGATGGAAGTGGCCGTGGGTTTGGAAGGTGCTGCCTGAGGATCTTTGGTGAATTTCTGCAGCGCATCTTGTAGATGGTACACACTGCTGCGACTGAGCGTCATTGGTGGAGGATGCAAATGTTTGTGGGAGCTCTAGTATTCCCTCCCTAAACATTTCTATCAATGACTCTCTCTTCCCCTCCATTACTAGGAGGGGAATAAATCTCCAGTGCTCTTAAGGTACAAGCAGGGAAATAGGATTAATTCCTTTCCCTAATGAGCATGTGAGGGCACAATGGGCTGAATGGCCTGCTCCTTCTGCATTCCTTCCTTAAACGGTTTAAGGTGGGGGGGGGGGGGGGGGGTGACGTGGTGGAAACGGGGGACGCTAAGTGGTTGGAGGGACTTTCCAGAACGGATTGTTGCTCATACACCAACAATGACATGGAAATTTCAACACAGCCTTTCAGTGTTGTGGACAGGATGAACGGGTTCCACTGGGTCATGAATGCCATGCCAAGTTCCTTGCCAAGAGCTCTTACGCTCTCCTCGCACACACGCACATGCGCGCGCGCACACACACACACACACGCACACGCACACGCACACACACACAGAGCCATCCTCAAGTTGATATTTCAGTTCTCTTGGTTCTGTGGAAGTGACTGCTCAGGCCAGTGTAAATTCACCAGGCGAGGCTCAGAGATTGACGCTCGTTACCCAGGAGTCAGAATTCCCACAGCATCGCGTCACACTCCACGATCCTTCAACCCTCTGTCCCATTTCAGATCACCATTTATATCCTATCTCTTTCTGTCGCTGCTCCTCAAATATCAGCGACCAATTCCTGTAACCGCCTTCAACCTCTACACCCCCTCCCTATCTCTGTAACCTCCTCCAGCCCCTACACCCCCTCCCTATCTCTGTAACCTCCTCCAGCCCCTACACCCCCTCCCTATCTCTGTAACCTCCACCAGCCCCTACACCCCCTCCCTATCTCTGTAACTTCCTCCAGTCCCTACAACCCCTCCC
>NW_025965724.1:0-1909 GCF_021869965.1 Rhincodon typus | reverse complement strand
CTACATCTATAACCTCCTCAAACCCCTACTCCCTTCCTATCCGTGTCTCCTCTTCCAGCTCCCCCACCCCCATTTCCAAACAATTTGGTTGTGATGACTCCTCCTGTTCACCAGATGGCACCACAAGATGCAGCCTCACTACCGACCTCTGCTGGGCATGGCTCGTCATCGCAAGTCCCTCAACTGAGGTCGTACCCTCCCATCGATCAATCAATCAGCATTGACATGGGTCTGACATTCAGCCCATTGAGCTTGTGCTAGCTCTTTTGACAGATCAATCCCATTGGACAGACTTCCCTCGGCCACCCCCATGTTCCACCCACCCGCCCCACCCTCATGGCACAGTAAATATTTCCCCTTTGGCATTTCTTCTTTCCCACCTCCCTTCCCAACTCGTTGAAAGTTCCTGTTGAATCCCTTCCCTCTCAGGCAGCACATCCCATATCACAATGAGTCGCTGGGTCAGAACCAACATTACCACCAGCAAACCACCCCCCCATGCCCTTTACCCGATTCCCTTCAATCTATGTCCCTTTGGTGACTGACACTCCTGCACCTGGGAAGTGTTTCTCTCATTGACTCTATCGATACCTACTCTAAATGCCCTGATTCAATCCCCCCTGAACCTTCCCTGCTTTAAGGGGAACAATCCCAGACCAGTTCCTTGAAAGTGGAGTCGCAGGTAGACAGGGCGGTGAAGAAGGTGTTTGGTACGCTTGCCTTTATTGGTCAGTGCATTGAGTATCGGAGTTGGGAGGGTCATGTTGCGGCTGTACAGGAAATTGGGGTTAGGGCCACTTTTGGAACACGGCGTTCAATTCTGGCCTCCCTGCTACAGGAAGGATGTTGTGAAACTTGAAAGGGTTCAGAAAAGATTTACAAGGATGTTGCCAGGATTGGAGGGTTTGAGCTACAGGGAGAGGCTGGGGGCTATTTTCCCTGGAGTGTCAGAGGCTGAGGGGTGACCTTATAGAGGTTTATAAAATCATGAGGGGCATGGATATTGTGAATAACCAAGGCCTTTTTCCCAGGGTAGGGGAGTCCAAAACTAGAGGGTTTAAGGTGAGAAGGTAAAGAGTTAAAAGGGACCTAAGGGGCAACTTCAGAGGATGGTGCATGTTTGGAACGAGCTGCCAGAGGAAGTGGTGGAAGCTGGTACAATTACAGCATTTAAAAGGCAGCTGGATGGGTATATGAAGGGTTGAGAGGGATATGTGCCAAACGGTAGCAATTGGGACTAAATTAATTTAGGGTATCTGGTCAGCATGGACAAGTTGGGCCAAAGGATCTGTTTCTGTGCTGTTATGACTCTGTGATTCTCCTGATGAATTAAAAACCCTCATGCCTAGGATCATTCTGGTCAACCTTCCTCACACTTTCTCCTAACCACCCCCTGAAGCGTACGAGGCTCAGACCTGAAGATACTCACCAGCTGAAGGGTAAGCCATCTCCGGAAAAGAATCATTTTCTTTGGTCAAAACTGTTGATCTATTCCAAGTTGATCAGTCCATGCAAGGTCAAAGAGGTCCCTTTTCCTGGTCAGCATCCTGGATTCAAACACCTATCAAAGGCCCATTTACTCATTGATGACAAGGTGTAGAGCTGGATGAACACAGCAGGCCAAGCAGCATCAGAGGAGCAAGAAGGCTGACGTTTTGGGCCTAGAAGGGCATGCACCATCCTCTGAAGTTGCCCCTGAGGTCCCTTTTAAATCTTTACCTTCTCACCTTAAACCCTCTAGTTTTGGACTCCCCTACCCTGAGAAAAAGGCCTTGGTTATTCACACTATCCATGCCCCTCATGATTTTATAAACCTCTATAAGGTCACCCCTCAGCCTCTGAAACTCCAGGGAAAATAGCCCCCAGCCTCTCCCTGTAGCTCAAATCCTCCAATCCTGGCAACAGCCTT
>NW_025965723.1:150987-153011 GCF_021869965.1 Rhincodon typus | reverse complement strand
ATGGTATGAGATGGATCTGGCAGATAAGGTTGAAGATAATCCCAAGAGGTTTTATAGCTATATTAAGAGTAAAAGGGTGGCGAGGGAGAGAATAGGTCCCCTTAAAGATCAGCATGGCTGTCTTTGTTGTGGAGCCACAGGAGATGGGGGAGATTGAGAATCATGGATGCTAAGGAAATACTAAATACACATTACGTGAGAGGAGGTGTTTGCAGCCTGAAAACACATTAAGGTGGATAAATCCCCTGGGCCTGATTAAGTCCGTCCTCAGATGTTGTGGGAAGCGAGGCAACAAACTGCAGAGGCCCTTGCAGAGATTTTTGCTTCATCGTTAGTCACTGGTGAAGTTCTGGAGGGAGGCTAATGTTGTTCCATTGTTTAAGAAATGCAGCAAAGACAAGCCAGGGTACTACAGGCCAGTCAGCCTGACATCAGTGGTAGGCAAGTTATTGGAGAGATATGGAGGGACAGGATCAACCAACATTTGGATAGTCAATTTGGATAGACCTGCTGAGCTTTTCCAGCAACTTTGTTTTTGTTCCTGATTTACAGCATCCGCAGTTCTTTCAGTTTTGGTTTGGATAGTCAAGGTCTGATTAGGGATAGTCAGCATGGATTTGTGCGTGGCAAGTCATGTCTGACAAATTCTTTTCGAGTTATTGAAGAGGTAACCAAGAGGATGGATGAGGGTACGGCAGTGGATGTTGTCTATATTGACTTTAGTAAGGGCTTTGACAAGGTCCCGCAAGGCAGGCTAGTCATGAAAGTTCGGTCCCATGGGATTCAGGGAGAGCTAGCTAATTGGATTCAAAACTGGCTCGATGGCAGGAAGCAGAGGGTGATGGTTGAAGGTTGTTTCTCGGATTGGAGGCCTGTGTCTAGTGGTGTGCCACAGGGGTCCGTGCTGGGACCTTTGTTATTTGTTATTTACATAAATGATCTGGATGTGAAGGTACAAGGCATGACTAGTAAGTTTGCAGATGATACAAAATTAGGAGGTATCATTGATAGGGAAGAAGGTTATCAAAAATTACAGAGGGATTTTGATCAGGTGGGGAAGTGGGCTGACGATTGGCAAATGTAATTCAATACAGTTAAGTGTGAGGTGTTGCATTCTGGAAAGTCAAACCAAGGTAGGACTTATACAGTAAATGGTAAGATCCTGAGGAGTGTTGTGGAACAGAGGGAACTAGGAGTACAAGTACATAGTTCATTGAAAGTGGTGTCACAGGTGGACAGGGTGGTGAAGAAGGCATTTGGCATGCTGGCCTTCATCGGTCGAGGCATTGAGAATGGGAGTTGGGACATTATGTTACAGTTATACAAGTCATTGGTGAGGCGACAGTTGGAGTATTGCGTACAGTTTTGGTCACCCTGTTACAGGAAAGACATAGTTAAACTAGAAAGCGTGCAAAGAAGATTTACGAGGATGTTGCCAGGACCAGTAGGCCGGAGTTATTGGGAGAGGTTGACCAGGATAGGACTTTATTCCTTGGAACATAGAAGAATGAGGGTGACCTTATTGAGGTGTATAAAGTCATGAGAGACATAGATAGGATGAATGTATATAATCTTTTCCCCAGGTATGGGGTGTTGAAAACTGGAGGCATCGGTTTAAGGTGAGAGGAGAAAGATTTAAGAAGGACCTGAGGGGCAACTTCTTCACAGAGTGTGGTGTGTATATGGAACGGGCTGCCAGCGAAAGTGGTTGAGGCAGGTACAATAGCAACATTTAAGAACATTTGGATAGGTAGATGGATGGGAAGGGTTTAGAGGGATATGGAACAAATGCAGGCAATTGGAACTAGCTGAGTGGGCACCATGGTCAGCATGGACTAGTTTGGGCTGAAGGGCCTGCTTTCCATGCTGTATTACTCTAAGGGAGTAAGGGAACTAAGGTTTCCATAGTGATAATATTGGAAAGATGGAAGAGAGCTCGAAAAGTGAAGAGATTGTGTGTTGCAGGAAGGGGTTTGTGTCCATTGGGATTGTGTACAGTGGGCGTGAACGGGAAGGGGTTTGGG
>NW_025965723.1:146963-150977 GCF_021869965.1 Rhincodon typus | reverse complement strand
GGTCCATTGGGATTGTGTACAGTGGGCGTGAACGGGAAGGGGTTTGGTTCCTTTGGGATTGTGTACAGTGGGAGTGAATGGGAAAGGGTTTGGGTCCATTGGGATTGTGTGCAGTGGGAGTGAACGGGAAGAGGTTTGGGTCCATTGGGATTGCGTACACTGGGAGTGAACGGGAAGGGGTTTGGTTCCTTTGGGATTGTGTACAGTGGGAGTGAACGGGAAGGGGTTTGGGTCCATTGGGATTGTGTGCAGTGGGAGTAGATGGAAGGCATTGTGCCCATTGGGATTGTGCACTCTCAGGCTGTATGGGTCTTGTTTTAGTAGCTGTCTGTATCTACATCACCCACTAACATGCTCCTTATTCAACTGGTTACTATTCAGATGTAAAGTGCAACACAAGGAATCTGCGGCCCGCAAAGAGTATGGACTCCCTCAGCTCAGTACCTTTCACTGAAGATGGTGAGTCCCTTTGTGCCCAGGGTGGGGCCCATTTCCTAAAGTAGCAATGTCACCCATCTCTCTCTGGTTGCTGAATCCCCTTTCTCTTTTTATTGCTCTTGTTTCCATCTCTTTTACCTCATGTTCTTTCTGCCTTGCACTCTCTCTGAATCCCTTTTTATCACAAACCCCTCAATTTCGCTGTTCTTTCTTCTCTCTGCCCCTCCAACAATCAATCTAACCCCTTTCTCCACTTCACCTCCTCCATTTCCTTCTAAGACCTGCTTGTGCACTGTCCCCTCTCTCCCAGCTTACCCTTTCATCTCCTTCGTTAATTTCATGCACCTCACTTTCTCTTGTTCCTGTCTCCCCTCCTCACCATTTTTCCCTCCAGAAGAAATAGGAGCAGGAGTAGGCCATTCAGCCCCTCCACCTGCTCCACCATTCAACAAGATCATGGCTGATGGACTATCCAGTCTGTCCACAACCCCAAATAACCTGGGACTCCTCTATTGATGAAATATCTGTCCAAGTCAACCTTGAAAATATTCAATGTCCTAGCCTGAAGAGCTCTTTGGGACAGAGAATTCCAAACACTCCACTTTCAGGGAAAGGACTCCACCAATCTTAAATGGGAGACACCTTATTGTAATGTGTCAGCCTCGTTCTACACTCCATTCATCAAGAGAACATCCTTTTGGCATCTGACCAATTCTGACATCTCCAAAACTTATCTTGTTGAATAAGATCACTGCATATTCTTCCAAATTCCAATGGTTATCAGCCCAACCTTTATAAGACTAACCAATACATTCCAAAAATCAACCTGTGACTCTGCTGAATTGCTGCCAATGTAAATACAAGCCTCCTTAATTAATAAGACTGAAACTACTGGTTCTCTGGGTGCGTTCTCATAAACAACACAGTTGTAGCAAAGCTTTGCAATTTTTATTCTCCAATCTTTCGCTTTCAAGATCTCCTCCTCATCCTCTCTTCCCTGCCCTCCCTCCCATAGTGTATTCTCTTCCTTCTATTCCATCATCTCTTTTCTCTGACTTGCTTTATCTCTCCATCAGTCTCTTTCTTTCCCTCACTCTCTTCATCTCTCCATCAAATTGTTGCCTTCCCTCTCTCCCATCCTCTCCTACACCCACTCTACCTCTCCGTCAGTAACCACTGCCTTCCCTCTCTCTCCTCCCCCCTCTCCATCACTAACTGTCATCCCTCTCTCATGCAGGCAGCTCTCCATCAGTAACTGTTACCTTCCCTCACTCTGCAGGCTTCCCTCTCTCCCCTCCATGTGCCCCCACCCTCTCACTCCACCTCTCCGTCAGTAACTGTTACTTTCCCTTCCCTGTGCAGGTAGCTCTCCAGGGCTGGATGACCACCAGTCCCACCGCAGCCCCAGTGACCGTCGTGACAGCTTCGGGTCCGTACGTTTTGCCTCCCCGGACCGCCACGCTCCGGCCTTTTCCTCCCTGGACCCAGAGCTGTTGCTTGACCGGGGCGTCATGGAGACACCGGTACTGCGCATGGGATTGGACTCCCCCCGCTCGGCCAAGGCAGCCAGGCAGAGGGCCGAAAAGCGGGCGGCAATGCACATCTCAGGGCCATTCTCGGTCAGTCTCCCCGAACACGTGTCCTCACTGCTCAAAGCCACGGAGCACGGAGCTGGGAGCATCAGGGGACCAGAGGACTCGCAGAATCAGAGCAGTGCTGAGGAACAGGAGGACAATGATGATGAGGAGGAGGATGAGGATGATGCTCCCCGTGAACTGGTCGCAGAGGTGGTGCAGGTCGAACAGAAGGCAACGGAAGAGCACGGTGAGACACAGAGGGATACAGACTGAAAGTGAGCCGAAAGAGAGAGAGACAGATGGACAGAAAGAGAAACTGATGGGGGGAGAAACACGGAGACAAGGAGGGAGATAGAGGTAGAAAGACAACAATAGCTACAGAAAGGAGGAGAGAGGCAGAGAGAAAGAAAGACAATGTGCAAGATTTGACAAAGACAAACAGAGGGAGATGGATTGAGAGAGACACGGTTGAACAGAAAGAGAGAGATGGATGCAAAGAGAAAGGGAGAAGATGGATACAAAGACAGATACGGATGGAAAGAGAGATATTGATGGAGAGAGAGAGAGAGAAACAAATGGACACACAGATGGAGGGAGGAGTGGAGAGAGAGTGAGATAGTTGAGAGACAGAGATAGATGGAGAGAAGGGGAGAAAAGATGGATAGAGAGGGGTACAGGCAGAGAACAGAGACATTGATGGGGAGAGAGAAGGATGGAGTGATGGATGGAGGGAGAGATGGGTTGAGAGAGATGGACGAAGAGACAGATGGAATAAGAGGATGTGAGAAATCTGTCTCTTAAATTTTTAAATACACAACATAGATATTAAGTTTTTGTAGAGCAGTAAGACTATGCTATTTTCTCTGTCTGTAGATTAAGGTGCAGAGATGGCCTTCAGTAGAGTGATGGGCTCTTCCTGTTGGATATGGGAGCTTAGGGAGACTTTCAATGTTCCTGATGACTATGTGTTTGGTTGCAAATCCTATCGGATCAAATGGATTCATTGCAGTGGCATTTAGAAGCAATGAGGAATTTACAGGAACCAGGGAATGTGATGGATGGCAGTTTCATAAAATGAAAAAATGCAGGTTCAGTCAGGTAGATGGGATAGGAGAGAAAAGATAGGAGAGACAGACAGGAGTCTCCTGTGGCTATCTCCATCTCAAACAAGCATGCTGTTTTGGAAAACGTTGGGGTGATGGATTCTCAAAGAAATGTCGTACCGACATCCAGGTTTCTGGTACCTGGTACTTCACGAATGCTGCTTGACCCGCTGTGATTTTCAGCATTTTTTGTTTTCAGGTACTAAGAATAGCTCTACTGTAATGAAGGGTATGTCAGGTTCCAGGCGATCAACTGGGATAGGGGACTCAGTCAGAGGCACCGACAGACAATTCTACGACCAACAGAATGGTGTGCTGCCTTCCTGGTGTCAGGGTCAAGGATGTCTCAAAGGGCAGAGTGACCAGCAGCAGGTTGTTGTACACATTGGTACCAATGACTAGGAAGAGAAAAGGGCAAGGTTCTGAATAGAGAATATAGGAAATTAGGCAGGAGGTTAAAAAAAAGGTCCTTGAGGATGGCAATGTCTGGACTACTCCCAGTGCCACCTGCTGGTGAGAGTAGAAATAGGATAGAGCAGATCAATGCGTGGCTGAGAAGCTGGTGTGGCAGCGGGGTGCAGGGATTTGCATTTTGGGATCACTGGAATCTCTTCTGGGGTAGAAATGACCTGTAATGAGGAGGACAGGTTGCACCCGAATTGGAAAGGGCCAATATCCAGGTGGGAAAATTTGCTCATACAGTTGGGAGGCTTTAAACTTGGGGCGGGGTGGCGAGGGGGTGGGCCCTTGATCAGATGGGCTGAGAAGTGGCAAATGGAGTTCAGTTTACATAAATGTGAGGTCTTGCATTTTGGTAAGTCATATCTGGGCAGGGCTCAGACACTTAATGGTACGGCTCTGGGGTGTGTTGCCAAACAAAGAAATCTAGATTCATA
>NW_025965723.1:141783-146863 GCF_021869965.1 Rhincodon typus | reverse complement strand
AGAGAAATGGACAGAGACAGTGAGAGAGAGAGAGAGAGAGAAATGGACAGAGACAGTGAGAGTGAGAGAGAGAGAAATGGACAGAGACAGTGAGAGTGAGAGAGAGAGAAATGGACAGAGACAGTGAGAGTGAGAGAGAGAGAGAGAGAAATGGACAGAGACAGAGACAGTGAGAGAGAGAGAAATGGACAGAGACAGTGACAGTGAGAGAGAGAGAAATGGACAGAGACAGTGAGAGAGAGAGAAATGGACAGAGACAGTGAGAGAGAGAGAGAGAGAGAGAGAAATGGACAGAGACATGAATTGGAGGGAGAGAAGGCAGATGGAATGAGACAGTGTAAGTAACTGAGATGGAGAGATAGACAGAGGCAGACAAGACTGACAGAGAAATCAGAAGTAGAGTCAGATAGCATGAAGAAGAAAGTCAGCAGCACAGAGATTGAAACATAGAATGAAAGCGAGAGAGACTGATTCTCTCACTCCATTTCCCCCTAGACACTCCGCTGGGTCTGCCAATCAATTCCGAGATCACGTTGGAGCTACAGGACACCTTCTCGTTTCTCGACACACAGGACACATCAGAGATGGGGGACGGTGAGACTGACTACCCGGGGGAGCTGGGAATGCCACTCAGGACACCTGAGGAAATGGAGCCGTATGATTTCTACACCCAGAGCTACCACGAAAGGAGCGGGTTGCTGGAAATGAGCATTGAGTCTGAGCTGATGGATCTCGAGTTGGGTGGCAGAGAGCTAAGAGCTTATGACACTCAGGTAAGGGAAGAGCACAGCTATGATCTGCTCCCTTTGGTAATCACCTGGACCATCATATTTCCCACCAGCCACCCCTCCTCCACACAACCTCCCATTTCTAATAAGTCAATAAGACCTAGAACAGTCAGCCACTCAGCCCATTGAGTCTGCTCCATTGTTCAATGAGATTGTGGCTGATCTGACAATCCTCAACTCCATTTTTCTGCCTAATCCTCCTAACAGTTGATTCCCTTCCTGATTAAAAATCTATCTCAGCCTTGAACATACTTAATGGCCCAGCCTCGACAGCCCTCTGCAGTAAAGAATTACACAGATTCACTCCCCTCCAAGATAAGAAATTCTCCTCATTTCTGTCTCAAACGGGCCACCCCTTATTCTGAGATTATATCCTCTGGTTCCAGATTCTTCCAAGAAGGGAAACAACTTCTGCACTTCTCCCTTGTCAAGTCCCCTAAGAATCTTATATGTTTCTTCTTCTTCTAAACTCCAACAAGTACAGGCCCAACCTACCCCAATCTCTCCTCATCAGACAGTCCCTCCATCCCCGGGATCAGCCGAGTGAACCTTCTCTGGGCTGCCTCTGATGTCAGCCTGTCTTTCCTTAGATGAGGGGCACACAATTGCTCACAATATTCGAGCTGTGGTCTGGCAAGTGTCTTGTGCAGTTTTCGCATGACCGCCCTACTTTTAGACTCCATTCCCTTTGAAATAAAGGGCAACGTTCCATTTGCCTTCTGTATTACCAACTGAACTTGGAAGTTAGCTTTTTGTGATTTATACACAAGGATTTCCCCAAACCTCTCTGCAGACTTACTCCATTTATATGTTCAGTTTCTCTATCAATCCTGTCAGCGTGCATTACCTCTCATTTTCCCACAAGGTAGTCCACCTGCCAAATTGATGCCCACTCTCTTAACCTGACTATAAACCTCTGCAGACGCTTTGTCACCCTCATCACCTGCCTTCCCACCTAATTTTGTGTCAGCCACAAACTTGGCTAAAGCACACTCACTTTCCTCATCCAAATCATTAACAGATATTGTAAATAATTGTGGCCCCAGCACTGATCCTAGTGGCACTCCACTAGTTACCATTTGCCACGCTGAAAATGACCCCATTATCTCAACTGTCTATATTTAGCCAATTCTTTATCCATACTAATATACCAGCACCAACTCTATGGGTTCTTATCATATGAAGTAGCCTAATGTGTGGCACCTTACTGAACATCTTTGGAAATCCAAATATATTACTTCTATTAGTTCTTCTTTATCTATTCTGACTGTCACCTGCTGAAAGAGAATTGTAATAAATTGGTCAGGTATGACTTTCCCATTCATTAAGGCATGTTGGCTCTGCTTGATTATATTATAAAGAGAGGTACAAGATAAGGTCCCACATGAAAGTCTCTGTGAAGAAAGCTGGTTGGCCTTTCTGATACACCTGGTCAGGTCCCAGGGATTTATCCACCTTTATGCATTTTAAGACATCCAGCACCACCTCCTCTGTAATATGGACATTTTTTAGGATATCGCTGTTTATTTCTCCAAATTTTCTTGCTTCCATATCCTTCCCCACAGAAAATACTGACGCGAAATACTTGTTCAGTATCTTTCCCATCTCCTGAGGTTTATTTTACCTATCTCCTGCGGTTCCACACACAGACAGCCTTGTTGAGCTTTAAGGGGCCCTATTCTCCCCCTCGTTATTCTTTTGCCCTTAAGAGATTTGTAGAATCTCTTTTGGATTCTCTTTAACCCCCATTTGCCAAAGCTCTCTTATGTCTCCTTCTTGCCTTCCTGGTTTCTCTCATGTATACTCCTACTGTCTTTATACTCCACTAAGGATTCACTCGATCCCAGCTGTCTATACCTGCCCAGAGCCTCAATTTCTTTAGTCAGCCAGCATTCCCTACGCCTACTAGCCTTGCCCTTCACACTAACAGAACCATATTGCCTCTGGACTCTCATTGTCTCATTTCTGAGGGCCTCCCACTTTCCCCTGAAGAATGTTTCGCTATAAGTATCCATCACTTGAAAAACACCTGGAAAGTGGGACAGGCACGTATTAGATGTTTCTTCTTCTTCTAAACTCCAACAAGTATAGGCTCAACCTACCCCAATCTCTCCTCATCAGACAGTCCCTCCATCCCCGGAATCAGCCGAGTGAACCTTCTCTGGACTGCCTCTGATGTCAGTCTGTCAGGCGCTACACTGTTATAGAGTCACAGAGCTATAAAGCATGGAAACATACCCTCAGTTTAACTCATCCATGCCGACTAGATATCTTAAATTAATCTGGTCCCATTTGCCAGCGTCTGGTCCATATCCATCGAAAACCCTTTCTATTCATGTCCCCATCCTGATGCCTTTTAAATGTTGTAAATGTACCAGCATCCACCACTTCCTCTGGCAGCTCATTCCATTCACACACCACCCTCTGAAAATCTTTCCCCTCTTAACTTAAACCTATGCCATCTAGTTTTGTACTCTCCTACCCTGGGGAAAAGACCTTGGGTATTCACTCTATCTATGCCCCTCATGATTTTATAAACCTCTATAAGGTCATCCCTCAGCCTCTGATGCTTCAGGAAAAATAGCTCCAGTGTATTCAGCCTTTCCCTCCAGCTCAAACCCTCCAACCATGGCAACAGCCTTGTAAATCTTTTCTGAACCCTTTCAAGTTTCACAACATCTTCCCACAGCAAGGAGACCAGAATGCTGAAAGTTCTTTCCTGTGTTTGACACCTATGAAATGGTTCTTTCTTTCCTCCCTTCTACTCACTCAACTAGAAATAAGATATTGAGTGGAACAAATAAAACAGGACTTTGTCTCAGACTATAAATCCTAGTCCCCTCAACAGCTAACAAGACTTGCTTTTAGATAGTGTTCGCAAGACAGTAAAACATTCCACGGTGTCTCACAGCACCATGATAAAACAAAATTCAACACAGAGTAAGACATTGGAGACAGGTTGATAAAAAGCCCAGTTAATGAAGAATGTTTTAAGGACCGTAAGAAGGAGGGGGGATGGGGACGGAACAGCGGGAGGAATGGAGAGTTACAGGACCTGGTGGATGTTACAGAGACAGAGATAAAGGAGTGGAGGAGGATACATTGATAGGGAGGGGTGTTGCAACTGGAGGGGGTTACAGAGATAGGTAGGTAGGGGCTGGAAGTTTCAGAGGTAGGGAGGGTGTAGGGGCTGGAGGAGATTACAGAGAGAGGGAGGGGTGTTACCACTGGAGAACTAGGGATCATAGAATCCCTACAGGTTGGAAACAGGCCATTTGGCCCAACATGTCCACACCACCTCTCCGAAGAGCATTTCACCCAGACCCATTCCCCTACCCCTGATTTCCCCATGTCTAACCCACCTAAACTAAACATCCCTGAGCACTATGGGCAATTTACCATGGCCAAACCACCCTAACCTGCACATCTTTGGACTGTGGGAGGAAGCCGGAGCACCCGAAGGGAACTTCACATAGACAGTCGCCCGAGGCTGGAATCAAACCCGGGTTCCTGGCGCTGTGAGGCAGCAGTGCTAACCACTGAGCCACCATGCTGCCCCTAATGCAACTGATGGGGTGTTGCAACTAGAGGAGGTTACAGAGATAGGGAGGGGGTGTAGGAGCTGGAGGTTACAGAGATAGGGAGGGGGTGTAGGGGCTGGAGCTTTCAGAAATAGGGAGTAGTGTATGGGCTGAAGGATTTTACAGATAGCGAAGGGTATAATGTCTGGAAGAGGTTACAGAAAGAGGGAGGGTTGTTTCGGCTGGAGGTCAAGGGGAGAAAGTAGGGAGATTGAGCGATCATGGAGAAAGCAGGTCGGTGGACGAGCAATTAGCCTTTCAGAATTGAAAGATCAGGAAGACAGTGGGTTAACTGAATTGAGAAGCCGTGTTGGCAGGAATGAGGGATCAGTGAGCAGTGGGTCAGAGGATTTGAGGAATTGGGAAGAGTCTTTGCGGGTATCAGGGTAAGGTCATGGAGAGGACTGTTTGAGCTAATACCCTCACACCTGCCTCTCCCGCCAGGTTCAATATGAGGAGTTCTCTGTTGAGCCCCCTGTTGAAGAGGTTTGGAGTCTTGACGATGTTAATGAGCTCACCTCAGAGCGAAGTGGAACCCAACCTGACTGCCCCAAGGAGACCTCATGTTCAGGAAAGGAATGTCAAGACCCTGAACTTTGTGGCACAGATCTCAGAACTCCAAGCCCCACTTCCGAGTGTGTGCAGGCCAGGAATGTTGACTGCTCAACCGTGCTGTGCGTTGCTGGTGGGGAGCATCCCCAAGAGGGGATC
>NW_025965723.1:138231-141773 GCF_021869965.1 Rhincodon typus | reverse complement strand
TTCAAGAAGGCAGCTCACCCCCACCTTCTCAAGGGGGGCAACTAGGGACAGACAATAAATGCTGGGCCCAGCCAGAGACAGCCATGTCCCATGAGCGAATAACGTTAAATAAAAAGCAATCATGATTAAAGGCGTGTTCCTTCAAGCGTGCTGACAAGGGTGGTGCTGTTGTCTGGCCTCCTGACCTCTACATCGTGGATGCTGAGTGTCAGTTAGAACATAGAACAGTAACGCACAGTGCAGGCCCTTCGGCCCACAATGTTGTGCCGACCTATTATTCTACTAAGATCAAACTACCCTTCATACCCTACATTTTACTGTCCTCCATGTGTTTATCCAGGAGTTGTTTAAAAGTCTCTAAAGTATCTGACTCCACTACCACTGCTGGCAGCGCATTCCACACACCCACCACTCTCTGTGTGAAGAACCTACCTCTGACATCTCCCCTATACCTTCCTCCAATCATCTTAAAATTATGCCTCCTCGTAATAGTCATTTCCAGCTCTGGGAAAAAATCCCTGGCTATCCACTCTCTGTATACCTCTCATCATCTTATACACCTCTATCAAGTCACCTCTCATCCTTCTTCGCTCCTATGAAAAAAGCCCTAGCTCCCTCAACCTTTCCTTGTAAGACCTGCCCTCCATTCCAGGCAGCATCCTGGTAAATCTCCTCTGCACACTCTCTAAGGCTTCCACATCTTTCCTATAATGAGGTGACCAGAACTGAACACAATATTCCAAGTGTGGTCTAACCAGGGTTTTATAGAGCTGCAGCATAACCTCGCAGCTCTTAAACTCAATTCCCCTACCAATGAAAGCCAAGTTCTTGGAAATCTCTTCCCCCAGACCATGACCCCACCATCAAACATCAGGCCATTGTGTCAAAGACTGTCACCAACCTCATCTCATGTGGGCATCTCCCTGTGACAGCTTCGCAACTCATTGTCCCCCAATCCTGCACTTATACAGTCAATGAGTGGTACAGCATGGAAACAGACTCTTCGGTCTCAGTTGTCCATACCAACCAGATATCCCAAATTTAATCTGGTCCCATTTGCATGTGTTTGGTACATATCCCTCTAAACACTTCCTAATCATGCAGCTATTTTAAATATTGAAATTATATCCACCTGTACCATTTCCTCTGTCAGCTAATGCCATACACACACCATACTCTGTGTGAAAAAGTTGCCCCTCAGGTCCCTTTAAATCTTTTCCCTCACTTTAAACCTATGCCCTTTAGATTTGGACGCCCCTACCCTTGTAAGAAGACCTTGGCTTTTCACTGTATCTATGTTCCACAAGATTTTATAACCATCTATAAGGTCACCCCTCAGCCTCCAACATTCCAGGGAAAATAGCCCCAGCCTCTCCCTGTAGCTCAAACCCTCCAACCCTGGCAATATCCTTGTAAATCTTTTCTGAACCCTTTCAAGTTTCACAACATCCTTCCTACAGCGGGGAGACCAGAATTGGACGCAGTATTTCAAAAGTGGTCTCATCAATGTCCTGTACAGCCGTAACATGACCCTCCCAACTCCGATACTCAATGCTCTGACCAATGAAGATCAGCATACCAAATGCCTTCTTCACACCCCCACTCCTAGTCGACCTGTGACTCCACTTTCAAGGAACAATGAACATGCACCCTTAAGGTCTCTCTGTTCAACAACACCTCCCCAGGGCCCTACCATGAACTGTCGAAGTCCTGCCCTGGTTTGCCTTACTTCTACCTTCTCCCCAAAATCCACAAGCAGGACTGACCACGTAGACTTAATGTTTCTTCCTGCTCCTGCTCCACAGAACTCATCTCTCCCTGTTTTTTTCTCCCCTTGTCCGGTCCCTCCCCACTTTCGCTCATGATTCTTCTCACACTTTTATGTCAGTTTCAGATTTTCCAGTTTGCAGGCTCCAGCCACCTCCTTTTTAATGTGGACGTGCAATCCCTTTTACACATCCATTCCCCCATCAGGATGGCCTCAGGGCTGTCTGCTTCTTCCTGGAACAAAGGCCCCACGCCACTGTCCCCACACACCTCTTCTTGGCCGAGCCCGTCCTCACCCTAACTCCTCTCATTTCCCTCAGGTCATGAGAATGATCAGTTTCCATCCCTCTCTCATCTTCACTTGGTCCATCTCTGACTCCTCCCTTCCCTTCCTCAAACTCTCTTGTTCCCATTTCTGGGGTTAGACTGGTCACTAATGTCTACCACACAGCCACCGACTAACAGAGTTACCCTGACTGTACATCCTGGAATAGAGAAGACTCGGTATTCCATTCTCCCAGTTCCCTCCCATCTCCGTCGCATTTGTTCTGATGAGGCCAACTTTGATAAGGGGGCGTCTGAAATGTCCACCTTCTCCCTCGAACAGCACCGTGGTTGACAGGGTCCTCAGCTGGGTCTGACCCACCTCCCGCACTCCCGCCCTTACCTCCTCTCTTCCCTCCCGCAATGGCGATGGGCTCCCTCTCATCCTCACCTACCATCACACCAGCATCCACGTCCGGAGGATCCTGGGCTGCCATTTCTACCACCTCCAGCGAGGTGCCACGACCAGAGACATAGCCCCCCCCCCTCCCTTGTCAGCCTGGCACAGGACTGTTCCCTCTGGGACACCCAGATCGATTCCTCCTCTACTCCCAACACCTCCTCCTCAGCACCTTCCCCATGCAATCGCAGAAGTTTTAACTGCTGCTCGTTTACTCCCTCCCTCCTCGCTATCCAACTACCCCCAGACACACCTTCCAGGCAAAGCAGCTCTTTACCTGCACCTTTAACCAATCGGGTTTACTGTGTTTGCTGCTCACAAGGCCTTCACTGCACTGGGGAGATGAAACACACACTGGGCGATCGCTTTGCGCAATACCTATGTTACCTAAAGACGACCCTGAGCTACCAGCTCCCTGCCACTTTAACGCACCACCCCATTCCCTGGCCAATGTCTCTGTCTCGGGCTTGCTGCAGTGTTCCAGCGAAGCTCAGCGCGAACTGGAAAAACAACACCTCATTTTCCGCTTCCTGCAGCCTTCAGGGCTCAGTGTGGAGTTCGATAATTTTAGGGCCTGAGCACCTTCGTCCATGTCCTTTCCCCAGCCCCACACCCCAGGCCCTGCCATGACATGGGCTGCTTTCAGAACAGCCAACCTCATCTTACCACCTTCGTTATCAGCTTTTCGTCCTCCCTAGCTCACCATGATCCATTCCTATTTCTCCCTAACCATCCACCACTCCCTCTGGGCTGTGTCTTCATCTATCACTCTCTTCTTCACCTTCCCCACCCCAGTCATCAGCATATATACCACCTTGTGTTAGCTGCTACCAGTTCTGAACTGGACTCTCCACAGATGCTGCCAGACCTGCTGAGTTTCTCCAGCAATTTCTTTGTTTGTGTTCCTTCAAACCCAGGCTCTCATACTCACACACACACACACACACCACACACACTCACACCACACACACAGACACATTCATACACACACACACACACACATACTCACACGACACACACACACTCACACACACACACCACACACACACAC
>NW_025965723.1:34866-43231 GCF_021869965.1 Rhincodon typus | reverse complement strand
GTGCAACCCCACCCCCAACCCAAAACCCCGTGGACTATCTACCCCTCCCTGTGCGCCCCCTGAGGTCCATCTGACCCTCCCTGTGTATCCCCACAGCCCCAAGGACCATCTGCCCCTTTCCACACCTACCCCATCCCCTGAGGACCAGCAGCCCCTCACTATCCCCCCCACCCCCTCCAACAACTATCTGCCCCTCCCAGTGCAGAGGGTCCATCTCTTCCCTTTCTCCCTCCGCTGACGTTCATGCCTACCTTCCTCCCCTTCCAGGAGAAACCCTTTTCCTTCGGTCTAGCATTCTCCCAAGATGTCTTACTTGCCTTCCTTACTTCCCAACAAGGGCCATTCACTTTTCCCTTGTGTGACGGTCTCTCTCTCTCTCACTCTCACTCTCTCTCGCTGCTCTCTCTCTGTCCCCCTCCGTCTCCTCTCTCTCTCTGTCCCCTTCCGACTTTCTGTGTCAGACTATCTCTCTCTGTTCCTCAGTCTCTCTGGCCCCCTCTGTCTGACTGTCTGTCTTTCTGTCTCTCTGTCTGTCTCCCTCTGTCTGTGTCCCCCTCTGTCGGTCTGTCTCTCTGTTCCTCTCTCTCTGTCTGCCTCGTGTGTGTCCCTCTGTCTCTCTCTCTCTGTCTCTTGTGTCTCTTGTGTGTTCCTCTGCCTGTCTCTGTCCCCCTCTCTCTCTCTCTGTCTCTCTGTGCCTCCCTCTCTCTGTCTCAACCATCCTGCCCCACCCCATAATCCTGTAATGCAGGCCGAGAGTAGGTGCTATGGGTCACAAAGCTCGGAAGGCAGACGCTGGGTGCAGAGTTTCGACAGTTTGTAGGAAGAGCCTGGGGGCTGCATCTCCCAGACGAGGTGCTCTGGGACCCCCATGTGGCTGGAAAGGTCACTGGAGCCTGGCAGGATACACAAGACTGGTTTGCCACTCTGTGAGTGACTGCCCAGCATAGGCAGAGACTCGGAAAACCCCCCTCACTACCCTCCAATAACCCAAAACGGTGTTGCTGAGGGACACTAATTTTTTAAAAGAAAAGAAACAGGAACACGGTTTTGCGTCCTCTTGTGCCTCTGTTCGATTTTGAGTTGCTGTTTTACTTTCTTGGTCTTACGCGAGCCTGCGATGACTGAATTATGCAAAGTGTACACTGTGGGAGGAGTTGAAAGGAAGCACCAGCACACTCACCCCCACCCCCACGCTGCAAAGTTGTCAGCGTCTGTTCTTCTCTGTCAATCGCAAGCTCCATCTGTCACACTTACGGAAATAATGAGATGTTTTAAGTGTTTCCCTACCTTGTTTCTTTCTGCTCAACAACACCACCACTGACTGCACTTTAGCCACTACAAGCAACACACGAGTAAAGCTCCCTCTACACTGTCCCTTATCAAACACTTCCCAGCACAGGGACAGCACGGGGCTAGATACAGAGTAAAGCTCCTTCTACACTGTCACCCCCCATCAAGCACTCCCAGCACAGGGACAGCACCGGGCTAGATACGGAGTAAAGCTCCCTCTACACTCCCTTATCAAACAGTCCCAGCACAAGGGCAGCACGGGGTTAGATACAGAGTAAAGCTCTCTCTACACTCACCCCCCATCAAACACTTACAGGACAGGGACAGCATGGGGTTAGATACAGAGTAAACCTCCCTCTACACTGTTCCCCCCCCCATCAAACACTCGCAGGACAGGGACAGCACGGGGTTAGATAGAAGAAAGCTCCCTCTATACTGTCCCCCCCATCAAACACTCGCAGGACAGGGACAGCATGGGGTTAGATACAGAGGAAAGTTCCCTCTACACTGTCCCCCATCAAACACTGCCAGGACAGGGACAGCATGGGGTTAGATACAGAGTAAAGCTCTCTCTACACTGTCTCTGAACCTTAGTTCCAGCTGTTATGTTTATTAAATAAGGTTTGTCCTGGTCAGAAGTTAAAATGTGAAGTGATTTGCAGTAGATTGCTCTCGGTAACCAGAAGAGAAAGGTAAGGAGGGTGAGAGTTCAGATCAAGGTCATTTTCTGAACAGCTGCTCTCTGTGAATTGAGCCAAGGTTTTAAACGTTACTGAGAGTTTGTCCAGGCTGCACCTGAAATTGATCTGAGACAGCTTTACTTGGCGAGAGGCTCAATGGGGTTGTCACAAGGACTTTAAGCTAGTAAATGTTGTGGAGGTCTTGGGAAAAGTCAGTACAATTTCAAAATCAAGTAGCACAGTGAAGAAAGAGTCAGGAGTCCGATTTCAGGTGTAAAACAGATGTGCAGTGGTCAACCATGGAGAGAAATGAAAAGCAGATGAATGAAGCTTCAGTGCTGAGGGACAGGTTACAGTGAAGAGCTCTCTGACGAGGAGTTCTGTGCGCATGAATGTAAGTCAGCTGCAGGCACAATTTGAATTTGAAATGTAGCCGTTACTGAGCGATGTGTACAAAATGTTTGGGATTGGGAATTAAAAGATACCAGATTATAAGGTTTGCAGGATGGACAGAGGAAGTGGAGTAGTCTTACTGATGAGAAACAAAATAAATTTAACGGTGAGGGAGGATGTACTGAGGGGAAAGTGTTCACTGGAGGCTGTATTGGTGGAACTGAGGAACAGTAAAGGGTCTAAAACTGTAATATGTCTTGAGTGCAGGTCTGAAGCTCTAAATGGTACAAATGCATAAATTAGGCAAGTGTGTAACAAAGCCAGAGGAACATTAATGGGGGATTTTTAAACTTGAATGAAGATTAGGAGAAGCAGATGAGTGCATGTCAGAAAGGTAGTGAACTTCTGGAGTGTGTCCCAGGATGCAGTAAGGGGACGAGCAATATTGGATTTGGTCGTGAGCTGGATTTAATCAGTAACATAATTGCACGTGAACATTTCTCAAACAGTGATCATAACATGACGAGTTCAACATAGTGTTTGAAAACACAAAGCTTGAGTCAGATATGAGAGTTTCACATTTAGGTTAGGGCCACTATAACGAGATTAAACAGAGACTGTCCACAGTAACCTGGGAAAATCCACTAATGGGTAAAACATCCGAAGAAACGTCTAACACAACACAAACCGGGTTTATACCCCTGAGGCAGAAAAAGCTCTCAGAAAACGCAGCCGTGGGCAATTAAAGAAGTAAGTAAAATGATAAAATGAAAAGAAGAAGCTTACAAAAATACGACAAACAGCACAGATCCTGCTGAAAGACCCAGCAAAGGGCCCACAAAGCAGCTTTTAAGAGTGACTAAAAGGGAGTATGAAGGGAAATTTACCAGGGGTGTCAACAGCAGAAAGAATATTTATAATTCCATAAGGGGGAAGCAGAATGTCAGAAATAAAAACTGAAAATGAGGATGTTGTCACTGACTGTGGTGAAATAGTGGACATGTCGAAGAATTATTTTAGCTCGGTAGAAAAGGAGGATAGTTTGTCAGAAATCTCAAGGAAATTAGTGGATTGAGGACACGGACCGAATGAAATTAATGTCTGTAAAACATTAGGAATGAGGAAATTTTTGGAATTAGAGTGACAAGTGTCCAGGACTTGATGGTTTTCTCCTGACGGTGTTAAAAGGTAGTAGGGGAACAGTGTTGTAGGCATCCTACTTATAATCTTTGAGTTGCCTAGATGCAGGAATAGTCCCTCTGGATTGGAAAATTGCGCGTCACTCTGTTCTTTAAGAAGGGCACAACAGGTAGGTTACAGACCGCTTAGCCTAACATCTGTGGGGAATTGATGGAGTGTGTGATCAAAGTGGGGAGTAACTGAGTACTTTGAAATTTTTCAGTTAATTGGGGAGAGCCAGCATCGATTGGCAGGAAGGTTACGTAAGGTAGAAGCACATGGAACTCGGGGCAGGTCACTGATGTGGCAGGGGACAGAAATAGGAATAACAGGTAGCAACTCAAGTTGGCAGGATGTGACCAGTGATGTCCCACAGGTATATGCATTAGGGCCTCAATTATTCACAAGGTTTAGTAAAGACTTTGGTAACGGCAAAGAAAGTCAAACATTCAAAGCTGCTGATAACACAAAGTTATGCAGCGTCAAGATGATCTTCTTATCAATATCCCTTTGTAATTTTGTTCTAAATGAATGGGCCAAACTGGTAGATGGATTTCAATGTGAATGAGTGTGGGGCTATGCATTTCAGACTGAAAACAGTTGAATCTCAGTACTTTTTAGATGGTATGAAATTAAATACGGTTGATGCCCAAAGAGATGTAGATCTTTAAAACTGTTACCAACAGGTAGAGAAATTAACCAAGAAAGCTAATGAAGTGCTGGTCTTTCTATCTCAAGGACTGGAGTACAATGATGCAGAGGTTGTACTGAAATTATACAAAACCCTGGTTAGGTCCTATTTGAGTTCCGTGAGCAGATCTGAGCAACACACCTTAGGAAGGATAGATGGGCCTTGAAGGGAATATCATGGAGTTTTGCAAGAATGTTTCCTGGACTCGAGTGGTTATGTCATGAGGACGGAGAGGACAAGTTAGGCCTTTATTCTCTAGAATTTAGACGGTTAGGGGGTGATCTGATCAAAGCCTGTAAGGTATTCACAGGAAAACACACAATGGGTAAACAATTTCCACTGGCTAGAGATTCGAGAACGAGAGGGAGCAGAGTCTGAAAATTAGGGCCAGAAGGAGACACAAAGGGTGGGAGAGATTCGGAACCCTCTTCCACACACAGCAGTGGATGCTGGGTCAGTTGTTAAGTCTGAGGTAGATACATCTTTGGTAAGTAGAGGTATTCGGGGATATGGGCCAAAGGCAGGTAGATGGAGTCAGGCCAAAGATTAGCCGTAAGCTCATTGCTGGAGGTCTACTCCTGTTCCTACGTTCCCCAGGCCATTGTCTGTAAGGTTGGATATGTTAGGAGATTTTTCTGTGTTCAAAGCACAATGGGCTTTGATATTCTCAGCTGAGCAATGATATGGGACTTTGGGCTCATGTTATAGGGTGCACAACCTTGTCCCATTTGCAGTGACCCAACACATTTGTTTTGACCAGAACCTATAATGGGTGAGTGGAAGTGGTTAGGTTTGTATTGGTTTCAGTTCCTGTGGAACAGCGTGGGTTTGTGTGTCACAGTTTCGAGTGACAGAATACTCACCCGCCAATGCTGAGTGCCCAATACGTTTCTCATCGTTCTGTTTGAAATGTTGTTACACCCCTCTGGGACTTGAAGCCAGGCCTCCTTGTTTCAGAAGTAGGGACACTACCGCAGTGCCGCAAGATCCACCTGTAACTGGTGGGTGATTTTTTAAGATTTTAATCCATGCCAGATCACCCATGTTTTTTACTTTCATCTATTAACCACCGAGTGGATGATCCATCTCGGCCTCCTCCAGTGGTGCCCAGCATTACAGATACCAGTCTTCAGCCAATTCAATTCACTCCACGTGATATAAAGAAACCGTTGGAGACACTGGATACTGCAAAGGCTACAGGCCCTGACAATGTTCTGGCAATAGTACTGAAGGCTCCAGAACTTGCCGTTCCCCTAGCCAAGCTGTTCCAGTACAGTTACAACACTGGGATCTACCCAACAATGTGGAAAATTGCCCAAGTATGTCCTGTACACAAAAAGCAGGAAAAATCCAACCCAGCCAATTATCGCCCCGTCAGTCTCCTCTCAATCATCAGTAAAGTGATGGAAGGTGTCAGTAACAGTGCTATCACACAGCACCTGCTCAGCAATAACCTGCTCAGTGACGCCCAGTTTGGGTTCCGCCAGGGCCACTCAGCTCCTGACCTCATTACAGCCTTGGTTCAAACATGGACAAAAAAAGCTGAATTCCAGGGGCGAGGTGAGAGTGACAGCCCTTGATATCAAGGCTGCATTCGACCAAGTGTGGCATCAAGGAGCCCTGGCAAAACTGGAATCAATGGGTAATGGGGGCAAACTCTCCGGTGGTTGGAGTCATAGTTGGCACATAGGGCGATGGTTGTAATGTTGGGAGATCAGTCATCTCAACTCCAGGTCATCTCTGCAGGAGTTCCTCAGGGGGGTATCCTAAACCCAACCATCTTCAGCTAATTCAATAAGGACCATCCCCCTCACCACGTTAAGGTCAGAAGTGGGGATGTTCATCGATGATTGCACAACGTCCAGCACCATTCGTGACTCCTCGGATACTGAAACAGTCTGTGTCCAAATGCAAAAAGATCTGGACATTCATGCCACGCAATGCCAGGCTATGATCATCTCCAATAAGAGACAATCTAACCACTGCCCCTTGATATTCAATGGTGTTACCATCACTGAATCCCCCCACTATCAACATCCTGGGGGTTATCATTGACCAGAAACTCAACTGGACTCACCACATAAACACAGTGGCTACAAGAGCAGCTCAGAGACTGGGAATCCTGCAGCGAGTAACTCCCCTCCTGTCTCCCCCAAATCCTGTCCCACCATCTACAAGGCACAAGTCAGGAGTGGGATGGAATACTCCCCACTTGCCCTGGATGGGGGCAGCCCCAACAACACTCAAGAAGCTCGACACCATCCAGGACAAAGCAGCCCCCCCTCGATTGGCACCACATCCACAAACATCCCACTCCCCCCCCCCCGCACCCCACCGACGCTCAGTCGCAGCAGTGTGTACCATCTACAAGATGCGCTGCAGAAATTCACCAAAGATCCTCAGACAGCACCTTCCAAACCCACGGCCACTTCCATCCAGAAGGACAAAGGGCAGCAGATACATGGGACCCCCACCCCCTGCAAGTTCCCCTCCGAGCCACTCCCCATCCTGACTTGGAAATATATTGCCATTCCTTCAGTGTCACTGGGTCAGAATCCTGGAATTCCCTCCCTAAGGGGACATTGTGGGTCAACCTACAGCAGGTGGGCTGCAGAGGTTCAAGAAGCAGCTCACCCTCACCTTCTCAAGGGGGGGCAACTAGGGATGGGGCAAGAAATGCTGGGCCCAGCTAGCGACGCCCACGTCCCATGAATGGTGATGGGGCCATAAATTGGTATGAAATGGGAAGGTGATTAAGTACGGGATCCAGAATTTGGAACAGATTGAAAGGAGAATGAATGGGCCTGGAATTTGGGAACATGTAAATAACTCCAATAAAGCTGACAGACTCTCTGGTGGAGACGGGACACAGATGCAGAGGGGGCACTTAGTCCAGAGAAACAAACGTAAGATTTCCATTAATACAGAGCCCGTCCCACAAGAGGATATTCTGAAGCATTTCTAAACGAATCGAACGTTGGTGATGAGCCCTGGTCTCTGCTTTAACAAAACATGGCGACTCGATGATTCACAGCATGATTCCAATGCAGTTTCTCTCATCATTCTCCCGGCGTAGGGAATGTTAGCCCCGAGACGTTCGCGCGGAATTACGGAGCGTGCAAGGATATCCGCAGGATCCTCCCGTCGGCACAAAAAATGGAGAAGACATTGGGATTGAAGGCAGTGTCACTGGGTCAGTGTAGGAACAGGAGCAGGTAGTCACAGGATGAGCACTGAGGGACTGGGGCAAGGTGGAGGGTCAGTACTGAGGGAGTGGGCACTGTCGGAGGGTCAGTGCTGAGGGAGTGGGCACTGTCGGAGGGTCTGTGCTGAGGGAGTGGGCACTGTCGGAGGGTCAGTACTGAGGGAGCGCCGCACTGTCGCAGGGTCAGTGCTGAGGGAGCGCCGCACTGTCGGAGGGTCAGTGCTGAGGGAGCGCCGCACTGTCGGAGGGTCAGTGCTGAGGGAGCGCCGCACTGTCGGAGGGTCAGTGCTGAGGGAGAGCCGCACTGTCGGAGGGTCAGTACTGAGGGAGTGCCGCACTGTCGGAGGGTCAGGGCTGGGGGTGAGGTAACTGACCTGTCACGTTCCCTCCCTCCCTCCTTCAGAGCCAATCAGACAGACTGTGATCAGAACGGAGAATGTCAGCTCCACCAACCAGAGCTGCGTCGCCTCCTTCAGCTGTTTGGCCGAGGGGGGAAGCACAGTGAGTTACACCTGGAGGACAGGGGCCCAGTGGGAGACCGTGTTGGGGGTGAAGGAGCAGCTCCAGATTTCACTGAACAGAAGCTCCGTCCTGTCGACTCTGGTGTGCATCGCCTCAAACCCTGTCAGCTCGCAAAACGCCACGGTCAACTTGACGACGACTTGTGTAGTGGAATATCCAGGTACAAACTGACCCAGCATGAGCAGGAGCTGCTCCCTTTTACAGACAGGCTGGACTAGCTGTTCAACACAGTCACAGCATGGACTGAATCCATTCCCTTCGACATTGAGATCCAGAGCCTGGTTTTCCTCCTCTTCCCCTCCTCCACCCACGCCGACCATATCCCTATTCCAGAGAATAGCTCCAACATTCCCGACAGAAACAACGTAACCCCGTCAGAAACCACATAACCCCGTCAGAAACCAC
>NW_025965723.1:33025-34856 GCF_021869965.1 Rhincodon typus | reverse complement strand
AAACCACATATCCCCGTCAGAAACCACATATCCCCGTCAGAAACCACGTAACCCCGTTAGAAACCACATATCCCCGTTAGAAAGCACGTAACCCCGTTAGAAACCACATATCCCCGTTAGAAACCACGTAACCCCGTTAGAAACCACATATCCCCGTTAGAAACCACATATCCCCGTCAGAAACCACAGATCCCCGTTAGAAACCACGTATTCCCATTAAAAACCACGTAACCCCGTTAGAAACCACATAACCCCGTTAGAAACCACATATCCCCGTTAGAAACCACGTATCCCCGTTAGAAACCACGTATCCCCGTTAGAAACCACGTATTCCCGTTGGAAACCACGTAACCCCATTAGAAACCACGTATTCCCGACAGAAACAACGTAACCCCATTAGAAACCACATATCCCCGTTAGAAACCACGTATTCCCGTTAGAAACCACGTATCCCCGTTAGAAACCACATAACCCCGTTAGAAACCACGTAACCCCGTTAGAAATCACATAACCCCGTCAGAAACCACATAACCCCGTCAGAAACCACGTATCCCCGTTAGAAACCACGTAAACCCGTTAGAAACCACATAACCCCGTTAGAAACCACATATCCCCGTCAGAAACCACGTATTCCCATTAGAAACCACATATCCCCGTTAGAAACCACATATCCCCGTTAGAAACCACATAACCCCGTTAGAAACCACATAACCCCGTCAGAAACCACATATCCCCGTTAGAAACCACATATCCCCGTTAGAAACAACATAACTCCGTTAGAAACAACATAACCCCGTTAGAAACAACATAACCCTGTTAGAAAACACATATCCCCGTAAGAAACCACGTATCCCCGTTAGAAACAACATAACTCCATTAGAAACCACGTATTCCCGTTAGAAACCACGTATCCCCGTTAGAAACCACGTAACCCCGTTAGAAATCACATAACCCCGTTAGAAACCACATAACCCCGTTAGAAACCACATATCCCCGTTAGAAACCACGTATCCCCGTTAGAAACCACATAACCCCGTTAGAAACCACGTATCCCCGTTAGAAACAACATAACCCCGTTAGAAACCACGTATCCCCGTTAGAAACCACATATCCCCGTTAGAAACCACGTATTCCCGTCAGAAACCACATAACCCCGTCAGAAACCACGTATCCCCGTCAGAAACCACGTATCCCCGTTAGAAACCACATATCCCCGTTAGAAACCACATAACCCCGTCAGAAACCACATATCCCCGTTAGAAACCACGTATTCCCGTCAGAAACCACGTATTCCCGTTAGAAACCACGTATCCCCGTTAGAAACCACATAACCCCGTTAGAAACCACGTAACCCCGTTAGAAATCACATAACCCCGTCAGAAACCACATAACCCCGTCAGAAACTACGTATCCCCGTTAGAAACCACGTAACCCCGTTAGAAACCACATAACCCCGTTAGAAACCACATATCCCCATTAGAAACCACGTATCCCTGTTAGAAACCACGTATTCCCGTTGGAAACCACGTAACCCCATTAGAAACCACATAACCCCGTTAGAAACCACATATCCCCATTAGAAACCACATATCCCCGTTAGAAACCACGTAACCCCGTTAGAAACCACATAACCCCGTTAGAAACCACATATCCCCATTAGAAACCACGTATCCCTGTTAGAAACCACGTATTCCCGTTGGAAACCACGTAACCCCATTAGAAACCACGTATTCCCGACAGAAACAACGTAACCCCATTAGAAACCACATATTCCCGTTAGAAACCACGTATCCCCGTTAGAAACCACATATCCCCGTTAGAAACCACGTAT
>NW_025965723.1:32847-33015 GCF_021869965.1 Rhincodon typus | reverse complement strand
GTATTCCCGACAGAAACAAAGTATCCCCATTAGAATGCACGTATCCCTGTTAGAAACCACGTATCCACATTAGAAACCACGCATCCCCGATATAAACCGTGTATCCCCGTTAGAAACCACATATTCCCCGTTACAAACTATGTATCCCCATTAGTAACAACGTATCCC
>NW_025965723.1:31718-32837 GCF_021869965.1 Rhincodon typus | reverse complement strand
ACCACATATTCCCGTTAGAAACCATGTATCTCCGTTAGAAACCACGTTTTCCCATTAGAAACCACGTATTCCCGTTAGAAACCACGTATCCCCGTTAGAAACCACATATCCCCGTTAGAAACCACATATCCCCGTTAGAAACCACGTATCCCCGTTAGGAACGACGTATCCCCGTTAGAAACCACGTATTCCCGTTTGAAACCACGTATCTCAGTTAGAAATCACATATCCCCGTTAGAAACCACACATCCCCGTTAGAAACCATGTATTCCCGTTAGAAAGCATGTATCTCTGTTAGAAATCACGTATTCCCGTTAGAAACCATGTATCCCCGTTAGAAAACACGTATCCCCGTTTGAAACCACGTATCCCTGTTAGAAACCACGTATCCCCGTTTGAAACCACGTATCCCCGTTTGCAACCACGTACCCCGTTTGAAACCACGTATCCCTGTTAGAAACCACGTTTCCCCGTTAGAAACCATGTTTCCCCGTTTGAAACCATGTATCCCCGTTTGAAACCACGTATCCCTGTTAGAAACCATGTTTCCCCGTTTGAAACCACATATCCCCGTTTGAAACCACGTATCCCCGATAGAAACCATGTAGTCCCCGTGCCCTCTCTGGAAACTGACGGAAAACAGGAATTCATTCATTCACAGATGAGAGGGAGACTGTCCAATGTCCATCACCATTCACGGCTCCTCAGAGACTGAAGCCGTCCCTGTCCCATTGCAGCAAGATCGGGACAATATCCAGGTTCGTGCTGATACCTGTGAAGGAACATACAGGCCACACAAATACCAGGCTCTGACCATCTCGCATCAGCGACAATCTGTGCCCACAGCCCCTTGATGTTGAATGGCATCACCATTACCGAATGCAGCTCATTATCAACATCCTCGGGCTTATCATTGACCAGAAACTCTACTGGACTCACCACATCAACACAGTCACTTCAAAAGCAAATTAATCCTCCCTATCTCTGTAACTCCCTCCAGCCCCAATACCCCTCCCTATCTCTGTAACTCCCTCCGGCCCCAATACCCCTCCCTATCTCTGTAACCCCCTCCGGCCCCAATACCCCTCCCTATCTCTGTAACCTCCTCCAGCCCCTACA
>NW_025965723.1:31270-31708 GCF_021869965.1 Rhincodon typus | reverse complement strand
CTCTGGCCCCAATACCCCTCCCTATCTCTGTAACCTCCTCCAGCCCCAATACCCCTCCCTATCTCTGTAACCCCCTCCGGCCCCTACACCCCTCCCTATCTCTGTAACCCCCTCCAGCCCCAATACCCCTCCCTATTTCTGTAACCCCCTCCGGTGCCAATAATCCTCCCTATCGCTGTAACCTCCTCCGGCCCCTATACCCCTCCCTATCTCTGTAACCCCTCCGGCCCCAATACCCCTCCCTATCGCTATAACCTCCTTCAGGCCTACACCCCTCCCTATCTCTGTAACCTCCTCCAGCCCCTATACCCCTCCTTATCTCCATAGTCTACTCCATCCCCTACATCCCTCCCTATCTCTGTAACTTCCTCCAGCCCCTACACACCTCCTGATCACTGTAACCCCGTCCATCTCCTACACCCCCTCCCTATCTCTGTA